>NW_028133006.1:0-227000 GCF_964374135.1 Grampus griseus | reverse complement strand
TCCCGAGTGGCTCTTGGCAATTTACATCCCGCCCATCAGCATAACAAGGCTCCCAGTTCTCCATGGCCTGTCCTGCCTTCTGGATTTTACACTTTTTTCAGATGGCCCTTTTGACCGGGGGGAAGTGAGACTTCATTGTAGTGCAGATTTCCTTTGCAAGCTTGCTTGGTTGGCCAAAAAGGGCGTATGCGCTTTTTCCTGAATATATTCAGGAAAAAACGCATACGCCCTTTTTGGCCAAGTGCATCATTGTCGACGTTCTGCCTCTTTTCCTATGCTTTAACTGCAATTCCAGTCTACCTCCTGAAATCGGTTTCTTGCAATTCTGCCCCGCTTTCAAGTCCTCTTGGCAGCCTTACTTCAGTATATTTTTGGACGAGAGCTGTCATTTATAACTCTGCAGGTTTGTGAATTACAGTGCCCCTGAGCTCCTTTCTTCAACTCGCTTTCTTGTGAGCTGGTCGCAACACCGCAGGATTGCTTCAGGCCCTAATCTGGTTCCGGCACGGCACGCTGAGCCTTTGGTTAATTCCTCTTCCTGGTGGGAAATGAGCGTTAAATTTGCCCGTCCAGACACCTCCAGCTAGTCTCTCTTTGGTTCTCCCTATTCCTGTTCATCTTCCGCAGAAATTGCAAACTGGGCCAAACAGGAGGTTAAAGGCACTGACTCTCCAAGTCGGGAGAGTGTTAGTAAAGCGTCTGGAATGTTACACCCGAGTACCAGGGGACGAGAACTGAGACATATTTGAACACGTCTCCCGATCACACGGTGGATCATACTCTGGGTTCCACATGCATGTTTTACCTGAAGGAAGAATCCCTTAAACCTGGAGAGTTGAGACCCGTGGAATGGGTACCATGCAATATGACTTCAAAGGGTCTTCATTTGCTCACTGAACCTCTCCAATCCTATCACTGCTGCGTTTATGCCCCTGTACACACGCTTGATTCTCTTTCGGAGACATAGCAATCCATAGGTTTTAAGATACTTTCTAGTCAGGTACATTCTTAGGCATTTAATATGAGGTGTTGAGTCCATTTCGTTGAGCAAGGTGTAGCTCTTGTCTATTACATATTTGGCTTAAGGAACTTTATCTGTGCTCATTTCAATCTCTGGTTTTAGGCAGCACCCCAACTCACCTTTCCCCTTAGCAAGCATAAGTTGGTTTTCTAAATTTGAGACCCTGTTTTGTTTTGTAATTCAGTTCCTGTGGAGCCAAGTTTACATTCCGTGTATTAGTGATATCTTATGATGTTTCTTTTTCTGTGTGACTTATTTCAGTTAGAATCATCATACCTGAATCCACTCATTATGCTGCTACGGGCCTGATGACATAGATTTCATTGCTGAGTGATATTGCATTGTACGTAAGTACCACAACTTCTTTATCCATTACTCACTTTCTGCGATATTGAACTTGTACCGTAAACGAGGTTCTTGTAAACAGAGCCGTCCCAAACTTTGTGATGGCTGTGTCTTTTTGATTTTAATTTCCCTAAGCTATAGGACCATAAGTGGAAGTGCCCTAGGCTCTGTTGCTTTGTTTTTTAGATGTTTCAGGAAACACCATACATTTCTCCCGAGTGGCTGTTGGCAATTTACATCCCGCCCATCAGCATAACAAGGCTCCCAGTTCTCCATGGCCTGTCCTGCCTTCTGGATTTTACACTTTTTTCAGATGGCCCTTTTGACCGGGGGGAAGTGAGACTTCATTGTAGTGCAGATTTCCTTTGCAAGCTTGCTTGGTTGGCCAAAAAGGGCGTATGCGTTTTTTCCTGAATATATTCAGGAAAAAACGCATACGCCCTTTTTGGCCAAGTGCATCATTGTGGTCGTTCTGCCTCTTTTCCTATGCTTTAAATGCAATTCCAGTCTACCTCCTGAAATCGGTTTCCTGCAATTCTGCCCCGATTTCAAGTCCTCTTGGCAGCCTTACTTCAGTATATTTTTGGACGATAGCTGTCATTTATAACTCTGCAGGTTTGTGAATTACAGTGCCCCTGAGCTCCTTTCTTCAACTCGCTTTCTTGTGAGCTGGCCGAAACACCGCAGGATTGCTTCAGGCCCTAATCTGGTTCCGGCACGGCACGCTGAGCCTTTGGTTAATTCCTCTTCCTGGTGGGAAATGAGAGTTAAATTTGCCCGTCCAGACACCTCCAGCTAGTCTCTCATTGGTTCTCCCTATTCCTGTTCATCTTCCGCAGAAATTGCAAACTGGGCCAAACAGGAGGTTAAAGGCACTGGAATGTTGCACCCGACTACCAGGGGACGAGAACTGAGACATATTTGAACACGTCTCCCGATCACACGGTTGATCATACTCTGGGTTCCACATGCATGTTTTAGCTGAAGGAAGAATCCCTTAAACCTGGAGAGTTGAGACCCATGGAATGGGTACCATGCAATATGACTTCAAAGGGTCTTCATTTGCTCACTGAACCTCTCCAATCTTATCACTGCTGCATTTATGCCCCTGTACACATGCTTGATTCTCTTTCGGAGACATAGCAATCCATAGGTTTTAAGATACTTACTAGTCAGCTACATTCTTAGGCATTTAATATGAGGTGTTGAGTCCATTTCGTTGAGAAAGGTGTAGCTCTTGTCTATTACATATTTGGCTTAAGGAACTTTATCTGTGCTCATTTCAATCTCTGGTTTTAGGCAGCACCCCAACTCACCTTTCCCCTTAGCAAGCATAAGTTGGTTTTCTAAATTTGAGACCCTGTTCTATTTTGTAATTCAGTTCCTGTGTAGCCAAGTTTACATTCCGTGTATTAGTGATATCTTATGATGTTTCTTTTCCTGTGTGACTTATTTCAGTTAGAATCATCATACCTGAATCCACTTATTATGCTGCTACGGGCCTCATGACATAGATTTCATTGCTGAGTGATATTGCATTGTACGTAAGTACCACAACTTCTTTATCCATTACTCACTTTCTGCGATATTGAACTTGTACCATAAACGAGGTTCTTGTAAACAGAGCCGTCCCAAACTTTGGGGTGGCTGTGTCTTTTTGATTTTAATTTCCCTAAGCTATAGGACCATAAGTGGAAGTGCCCTACGCTCTGTTGCTTTGGTTTTTAGGTGTTTCAGGAAACACCATACACTTCTCCCGAGTGGTTGTTGGCAATTTACATCCCGCCCATCAGCATAACAAGGCTCCCAGTTCTCCATGGCCTGTCCTGCCTTCTGGATTTTACACTTTTTTCAGATGGCCCTTTTGACCGGGGGGAAGTGAGACTTCATTGTAGTGCAGATTTCCTTTGCAAGCTTGCTTGGTTGGCCAAAAAGGGCGTATGCGTTTTTTCCTGAATATATTCAGGAAAAAACGCATACGCCCTTTTTGGCCAAGTGCATCATTGTGGTCGTTCTGCCTCTTTTCCTATGCTTTCAATGCAATTCCAGTCTACCTCCTGAAATCGGTTTCCTGCAATTCTGCCCCGCTTTCAAGTCCTCTTGGCAGCCTTACTTCAGTATATTTTTGGACGATAGCTGTCATTTATAACTCTGCAGGTTTGTGAATTACAGTGCCCCTGAGCTCCTTTCTTCAACTCGCTTTCTTGTGAGCTGGCCGCAACACCGCAGAATTGCTTCAGGCCCTAATCTGGTTCCGTCACGGCACGCTGAGCCTTTGGTTAATTCCTCTTCCTGGTGGGAAATGAGAGTTAAATTTGCCCGTCCAGACACCTCCAGCTAGTCTCTCATTGGTTCTCCCTATTCCTGTTCATCTTCCACAGAAATTGCAAACTGGGCCAAACAGGAGTTTAAAGGCACTGACTCTGCAAGTCGGGAGAGTGTTAGTAAAGCGTCTGAAATGTTGCACCCGAGTACCAGGGGACGAGAACTGAGACATATTTGAACACGTCTCCCGATCACTCGGTTGATCATACTCTGGGTTCCACATGCATGTTTTAGCTGAAGGAAGAATCCCTTAAACCTGGAGAGTTGAGACCCGTGGAATGGGTACCATGCAATATGACTTCAAAGGGTCTTCATTTGCTCACTGAACCTCTCCAATCCTATCACTGCTGCGTTTATGCCCCTGTACACACGCTTGATTCTCTTTCGAAGACATAGCAATCCATAGGTTTTAAGACACTTACTAGTCAAGTACATTCTTAGGCATTTAATATGAAGTGTTGAGTCCATTTCGTTGAGCAAGGTGTAGCTCTTGTGTATTACATATTTGGTTTCAGGAACTTTATCTGTGCTCATTTCAATCTCTGGTTTTAGGCAGCACCCCAACTCACCTTTCCCCTTAGCAAGCATAAGTTGGTTTTCTAAATTTGAGACCCTGTTCTGTTTTGTATTTCAGTTCCTGTGTAGCCAAGTTTACATTCCGTGTATTAGTGATATCTTATGATGTTTCTTTTTCTGTGTGACTTATTTCAGTTAGAATCATCATACCTGAATCCACTCATTATGCTGCTACGGGCCTGATGACATAGATTTCATTGCTGAGTGATATTGCATTGTACGTAAGTACCACAACTTCTTTATCCATTACTCACTTTCTGCGATATTGAACTTGTACCGTAAACGAGGTTCTTGTAAACAGAGCTGTCCCAAACTTTGGGGTGGCTGTGTCTTTTTGATTTTAATTTCCCTAAGCTATAGGACCATAAGTGGAAGTGCCCTAGGCTCTGTTGCTTTGTTTTTTAGATGTTTCAGGAAACACCATACACTTCTCCCGAGTGGCTGTTGGCAATTTACATCACACCCATCTGCATAACATGGCTCCCAGTTCTCCATGGCCTGTCCTGCCTTTCTGGATTTTACACTTTTTTCAGATAGCCCTTTTGAACGGGGGGAGTGAGACTTCATTGTAGTGCAGATTTCCTTTGCAAGCTTGCTTGGTTGGCCAAAAAGGTCGTATGCGTTTTTTCCTGAATATATTCAGAAAAAAACGCATACGCCCTTTTTGGCCAAGTGCATCATTGTGGACGTTCTGCCTCTTTTCCTATGCTTTAACTGCAATTCCAGTCTACCTCCTGAAATCGTTTTCCTACAATTCTGCCCCGCTTTCAAGTCCTCTTGGCAGCCTTACTTCAGTATATTTTTGGACGATAGCTGTCATTTATAACTCTGCAGGTTTGTGAATTACAGTGCCCCTGAGCTCCTTCCTTCAACTCGCTTTCTTGTGAGCTGGCCGCAACACCGCAAGATTGCTTCAGGCCCTAATCTGGTTCCGGCACGGCACGTTGAGCCTTTTGTTAATTCCTCTTCCTGGTGGGAAATGAGAGTTAAATTTGCCCGTCCAGACACCTCCAGCTAGTCTCTCACTGGTTCTCCCTATTCCTGTTCATCTTCCGCAGAAATTGCAAACTGGGCCAAACAGGAGTTTAAAGGCACTGACTCTCCAAGTCGGGAGACTGTTAATAAAGCGTCTGGAATGTTGCACCCGAGTACCAGGGGACGAGAACTGAGACATATTTGAACACGTCTCCTGATCACACGGTTCATCATACTCTGGGTTCCACATGCATGTTTTACCTGAAGGAAGAATCCCTTAAACCTGGAGAGTTGAGATCCGTGGAATGGGTACCATGCAATATGACTTCAAAGGGTCTTCATTTGCTCACCGAACCTCTCCAATCCTATCACTGCTGCGTTTATGCCCCTGTACACACGCTTGATTCTCTTTTGGAGACATAGCAATCCATAGGTTTTAAGATACTTATTACTCAGGTACATTCTTAGGCGTTTAATATGGGGTGTTGAGTCCATTTCGTTGAGCAAGGAGTAGCTCTTGTCTATTCCATATTTGGCTTAAGGAACTTTATCTGTGCTCATTTCAATCTCTGGTTTTAGGCAGCACCCCAACTCACCTTTCCCCTTAGCAAGCATAAGTTGGTTTTCTAAATTTGAGACCCTGTTCTGTTTTGTATTTCAGATCCTGTGTAGCCAAGTTTACATTCCGTGTATTAGTGATATCTTATGATGTTTCTTTTTCTGTGTGACTTATTTCAGTTAGAATCATCATACCTGAATCCACTCATTATGCTGCTACGGGCCTGATGACATAGATTTCATTGCTGAGTGATATTGCATTGTACGTAAGTACCACAACTTCTTTATCCATTACTCACTTTCTGCCATATTGAACTTGTACCGTAAACGAGGTTCTTGTAAACAGAGCCGTCCCAAACTTTGGGGTGGCTGTGTCTTTTTGATTTTAATTTCCCTAAGCTATAGGACCATAAGTGGAAGTGCCCTAGGCTCTGTTGTTTTGTTGTTAGATGTTTCAGGAAACACCATACACTTCTCCCGAGTGGCTGTTGGCAATTTACATCCCGCCCATCAGCATAACAAGGCTCCCAGTTCTCCATGGCCTGTCCTGCCTTCTGGATTTTACACTTTTTTCAGATGGCCCTTTTGACCGGGGGGAAGTGAGACTTCATTGTAGTGCAGATTTCCTTTGCAAGCTTGCTTGGTTGGCCAAAAAGGGCGTATGCGTTTTTTCCTGAATATATTCAGGAAAAAACGCATACGCCCTTTTTGGCCAAGTGCATCATTGTGGTCGTTCTGCCTCTTTTCCTATGCTTTAAATGCAATTCCAGTCTACCTCCTGAAATCGGTTTCCTGCAATTCTGCCCCGCTTTCAAGTCCTCTTGGCAGCCTTACTTCAGTATATTTTTGGACGATAGCTGTCATTTATAACTCTGCAGGTTTGTGAATTACAGTGCCCCTGAGCTCCTTTCTTCAACTCGCTTTCTTGTGAGCTGGTCGCAACACCGCAGGATTGCTTCAGGCCCTAATCTGGTTCCGGCACGGCACGCTGAGCCTTTGGTTAATTCCTCTTCCTGGTGGGAAATGAGAGTTAAATTTGCCCGTCCAGACACCTCCAGCTAGTCTCTCATTGGTTCTCCCTATTCCTGTTCATTTTCCGCAGAAATTGCAAACTGGGCCAAACAGGAGGTTAAAGGCACTGACTCTCCAAGTCGGGAGAGTGTTAGTAAAGCGTCTGGAATGTTGCACCCGAGTACCAGGGGACGAGAACTGAGACATATTTGAACACGTCTCCCGATCACACGGTGGATCATACTCTGGGTTCCACATGCATGTTTTAGCTGAAGGAAGAATCCCTTAAACCTGGAGAGTTGAGACCCGTGGAATGGGTACCATGCAATATGACTTCAAAGGGTCTTCATTTGCTCACCGAACCTCTCCAATCCTATCACTGCTGCATTTATGCCCCTGTACACACGCTTGATTCTCTTTCGGAGACATAGCAATCCATAGGTTTTAAGATACTCACTGGTCAGGTACAATCTTAGGCATTTAATATGAGGTGTTGAGTCCATTTCGTTGAGCAAGGTGTAGCTCTTGTCTATTACATATTTGGCTTAAGGAACTTTATCTGTGCTCATTTCAATCTCTGGTTTTAGGCAGCACCCCAACTCACCTTTCCCCTTAGCAAGCATAAGTTGGTTTTCTAAATTTGAGACCCTGTTCTGTTTTGTAATTCAGTTCCTGTGTAGCCAAGTTTACATTCCGTGTATTAGTGATATCTTATGATGTTTCTTTTTCTGTGTGACTTATTTCAGTTAGAATCATCATACCTGAATCCACTCATTATGCTGCTACGGGCCTGATGACATAGATTTCATTGCTGAGTGATATTGCATTGTACGTAAGTACCACAACTTCTTTATCCATTACACACTTTCTGTGATATTGAACTTGTACCGTAAACGAGGTTCTTGTAAACAGAGCCGTCCCAAACTTTGGGGTGGCTGTGTCTTTTTGATTTTAATTTCCCTAAGCTATAGGACCATAAGTGGAAGTGCCCTAGGCTCTGTTGCTTTGTTTTTTAGATGTTTCAGGAAACACCATACACTTCTCCCGAGTGGCTCTTGGCAATTTACATCCCGCTCATCAGCATAACAAGGCTCCCCGTTCTCCATGGCCTGTCCTGCCTTCTGGATTTTACACTTTTTTCAGATGGCCCTTTTGACCGGGGGAAAGTGAGACTTCATTGTAGTGCAGATTTCCTTTGCAAGCTTGCTTGGTTGGCCAAAAAGGGCGTATGCGTTTTTTCCTGAATATATTCAGGAAAAAACGCATACGCCCTTTTTGGCCAAGTGCATCATTGTGGACGTTCTGCCTCTTTTCCTATGCTTTAACTGCAATTCCAGTCTACCTCCTGAAATTGGTTTCTTGCAATTCTGCCCCGCTTTCAAGTCCTCTTGGCAGCCTTACTTCAGTATATTTTTGGACGATAGCTGTCATTTATAACTCTGCAGGTTTGTGAATTACAGTGCCCCTGAGCTCCTTTCTTCAACTCGCTTTCTTGTGAGCTGGCCGCAACACCGCAGGATTGCTTCAGGCCCTAATCTGGTTCCGGCACGGCACGCTGAGCCTTTGGTTAATTCCTCTTCCTGGTGGGAAATGAGAGTTAAATTTGCCCGTCCAGACACCTCCAGCTAGTCTCTCATTGGTTCTCCCTATTCCTGTTCATCTTCCGCAGAATTTGCAAACTGGGCCAAACAGGAGGTTAAAGGCACTGACTCTCCAAGTCAGGAGAGTGTTAGTAAAGCGTCTGGAATGTTGCACCCGAGTACCAGGGGACGAGAACTGAGACATATTTGAACATGTCTCCCGATCACACGGTTGATCATACTCTGGGTTCCACATGCATGTTTTAGCTGAAGGAAGAATCCCTTAAACCTGGAGAGTTGAGACCCGTGGAATGGGTACCATGCAATATGACTTCAAAGGGTCTTCATTTGCTCACTGAACCTCTCCAATCCTATCACTGCTGCGTTTATGCCCCAGTACACACGCTTGATTCTCTTTCGGAGACATAGCAAACCATAGGTTTTAAGATACTCACTTGTCAGGTACAATCTTAGGCATTTAATATGAGGTGTTGAGTCCATTTCGTTGAGCAAGGTGTAGCTCTTGTCTATTCCATATTTGGCTTAAGGAACTTTATCTGTGCTCATTTCAATCTCTGGTTTTAGGCAGCACCCCAACTCACCTTTCCCCTTAGCAAGCATAAGTTGGTTTTCTTAATTTGAGACCCTGTTCTGTTTTGTAATTCAGTTCCTGTGTAGCCAAGTTTACATTCCGTGTATTAGTGATATCTTATGATGTTTCTTTTTCTGTGTGACTTATTTCAGTTAGAATCATCATACCTGAATCCACTCATTATGCTGCTACGGGCCTGATGACATAGATTTCATTGCTGAGTGATATTGCATTGTACGTAAGTACCACAACTTCTTTATCCATTACTCACTTTCTGCGATATTGAACTTGTACCGTAAACGAGGTTCTTGTAAACAGAGCCGTCCCAAACTTTGGGGTGGCTGTGTCTTTTTGATTTTAATTTCCCTAAGCTATAGGACCATAAGTGGAAGTGCCCTAGGCTCTGTTGCTTTGTTTTTTAGATGTTTCAGGAAACACCATACACTTCTCCGGAGTGGCTCTTGGCAATTTACATCCCGCCCATCAGCATAACAAGGCTCCCAGTTCTCCATGGCCTGTCCTGCCTTCTGGATTTTACACTTTTTTCAGATGGCCCTTTTGACTGGGGGGAAGTGAGACTTCATTGTAGTGCAGATTTCCTTTGCAAGCTTGCTTGGTTGGCCAAAAAGGGCGTATGCGTTTTTTCCTGAATATATTCAGGAAAAAACGCATACGCCCTTTTTGGCCAAGTGCATCATTGTGGACGTTCTGCCTCTTTTCCTATGCTTTAACTGCAATTCCAGTCTACCTCCTGAAATCGGTTTCCTGCAATTCTGCCCCGCTTTCAAGTCCTCTTGGCAGCCTTACTTCAGTATATTTTTGGACGATAGCTGTCATTTATAACTCTGCAGGTTTGTGAATTACAGTGCCCCTGAGCTCCTTTCTTCAACTCGCTTTCTTGTGAGATGGTCGCAACACCGCATGATTGCTTCAGGCCCTAATCTGGTTCCGGCACGGCACGCTGAGCCTTTGGTTAATTCCTCTTCCTGGTGGGAAATGAGAGTTAAATTTGCCCGTCCAGACACCTCCAGCTAGTCTCTCATTGGTTCTCCCTATTCCTGTTAATCTTCCGCAGAAATTGCAAACTGGGCCAAACAGGAGGTTAAAGGCACTGACTCTCCAAGTCGGGAGAGTGTTAGTAAAGCGTCTGGAATGTTGCACCCGAGTACCAGGGGACGAGAACTGAGACATATTTGAACACGTCTCCCGATCACACGGTGGATCATACTCTGGGTTCCACATGCATGTTTTAGCTGAAGGAAGAATCCCTTAAACCTGGAGAGTTGAGACCCGTGGAATGGGTACCATGCAATATGACTTCAAAGGGTCTTCATTTGCTCACCGAACCTCTCCAATCCTATCACTGCTGCGTTTATGCCCCTGTATACACGCTTGATTCTCTTTCGGAGACATAGCAATCCATAGGTTTTAAGATACTTACTAGTCAGGTACATTCTTAGGCGTTTAATATGGGGTGTTGAGTCCATTTCGTTGAGCAAGGAGTAGCTCTTGTCTATTCCATATTTGGCTTAAGGAACTTTATCTGTGTTCATTTCAATCTCTGGTTTTAGGCAGCACCCCAACTCACCTTTCCCCTTAGCAAGCATAAGTTGGTTTTCTAAATTTGAGACCCTGTTCTGTTTTGTAATTCAGTTCCTGTGTAGCCAAGTTTACATTCCGTGTATTAGTGATATCTTATGATGTTTCTTTTTCTGTGTGACTTATTTCAGTTAGAATCATCATACCTGAATCCCCTCATTATGCTGCTACGGGCCTGATGACATAGATTTCATTGCTGAGTGATATTGCATTGTACGTAAGTACCACAACTTCTTTATCCGTATTTCACTTTCTGCGATATTCAACTTGTACTGTAAACGAGGTTCTTGTAAACAGAGCCGTCCCAAACTTTGGGGTGGCTGTGTCTTTTTGATTTTAATTTCCCTAAGCTGTAGGACCATAAGTGGAAGTGCCCTAGGCTCTGTTGCTTTGTTTTTTAGATGTTTCAGGAAACACCATACACTTCTCCCGAGTGGCTGTTGGCAATTTACATCCCGCCCATCAGCATAACAAGGCTCCCAGTTCTCCATGGCCTGTCCTGCCTTCTGGATTTTACACTTTTTTCAGATGGCCCTTTTGACCGGGGGGAAGTGAGACTTCATTGTAGTGCAGATTACCTTTGCAAGCTTGCTTGGTTGGCCAAAAAGGGCGTATGCGTTTTTTCCTGAATATATTCAGGAAAAAACGCATACGCCCTTTTTGGCCAAGTGCATCATTGTGGACGTTCTGCCTCTTTTCCTATGCTTTCACTGCAATTCCAGTCTACCTCCTGAAATCGGTTTCTTGCAATTCTGCCCCGCTTTCAAGTCCTCTTGGCAGCCTTACTTCAGTATATTTTTGGACGATAGCTGTCATTTATAACTCTGCAGGTTTGTGAATTACAGAGCCCCTGAGCTCCTTTCTTCAACTCGCTTTCTTGTGAGCTGGCCGCAACACCGCAGGATTGCTTCAGGCCCTAATCCGGTTCCGGCACGGCACGCTGAGCCTTTGCTTAATTCCTCTTCCTGGTGGGAAATGAGAGTTAAATTTGCCCGTCCAGACACCTCCAGCTAGTCTCTCATTGGTTCTCCCTATTCCTGTTCATCTTCCGCAGAAATTGCAAACTGGGCCAAACAGGAGGTTAAAGGCACTGACTCTCCAAGTCGGGAGAGTGTTAGTAAAGCGTCTGGAATGTTGCACCCGAGTACCAGGGGACGAGAACTGAGACATATTTGAACACGTCTCCCAATCACACGGTGGATCATACTCTGGGTTCCACATGCATGTTTTAGCTGAAGGAAGAATCCCTTAAACCTGGAGAGTTGAGACCCGTGGAATGGGTACCATGCAATATGACTTCAAAGGGTCTTCATTTGCTCACCGAACCTCTCCAATCCTATCACTGCTGCGTTTATGCCCCTGTACACACGCTTGATTCTCTTTCGGAGACATAGCAATCCATAGGTTTTAAGATACTTACTAGTCAGGTACATTCTTAGGCGTTTAATATGGGGTGTTGAGTCCATTTCGTTGAGCAAGGAGTAGCTCTTGTCTATTCTATATTTGGCTTAAGGAACTTTATCTGTGCTCATTTCAATCTCTGGTTTTAGGCAGCACCCCAACTCACCTTTCTCCTTAGCAAGCATAAGTTGGTTTTCTAAATTTGAGACCCTGTTCTGTTTTGTAATTCAGTTTCTGTGTAGCCAAGTTTACATTCCGTGTATTAGTGATATCTTATGATGTTTCTTTTTCTGTGTGACTTATTTCAGTTAGAATCATCATACCTGAATCCACTCATTATGCTGCTATGGGCCTGATGAGATAGATTTCATTGCTGAGTGATATTGCATTGTACGTAAGTACCACAACTTCTTTATCCATTACTCACTTTCTGCGATATTGAACTTGTACCGTAAACGAGGTTCTTGTAAACAGACCCGTCCCAAACTTTGGGGTGGCTGTGTCTTTTTGATTTTAATTTCCCTAAGCTATAGGACCATAAGTGGAAGTGCCCTAGGCTCTGTTGCTTTGTTTTTTAGATGTTTCAGGAAACACCATACACTTCTCCCGAGTGGCTGTTGGCAATTTGCATCCCGCCCATCAGCATAACAAGGCTCCCAGTTCTCCATGGCCTGTCCTGCCTTCTGGATTTTACACTTTTTTCAGATGGCCCTTTTGACCGGGGGGAAGTGAGACTTCATTGTAGTGCAGATTTCCTTTGCAAGCATGCTTGGTTGGCCAAAAAGGGCGTATGCGTTTTTTCCTGAATATATTCAGGAAAAAACGCATACGCCCTTTTTGGCCAAGTGCATCATTGTGGACGTTCTGCCTCTTTTCCTATGCTTTAACTGCAATTCCAGTCTACCTCCTGAAATCGGTTTCCTGCAATTCTGCCCCGCTTTCAAGTCCTCTTGGCAGCCTTACTTCAGTATATTTTTGGACGATAGCTGTCATTTGTAACTCTGCAGGTTTGTGAATTACAGTGCCCCTGAGCTCCTTTCTTCAACTCGCTTTCTTGTGAGCTGGTCGCAACACCGCAGGATTGCTTCAGGCCCTAATCTGGTTCCGGCACGGCACGCTGAGCCTTTGGTTAATTCCTCTTCCTGGTGGGAAATGAGAGTTAAATTTGCCCGTCCAGACACCTCCAGCTAGTCTCTCATTGGTTCTCCCTATTCCTGTTCATCTTCCGCAGAAATTGCAAACTGGGCCAAACAGGAGGTTAAAGGCACTGACTCTCCAAGTCGGGAGAGTGTTAGTAAAGCGTCTTGAATGTTGCACCCGAGTACCAGGGGACGAGAACTGAGACATATTTGAACACGTCTCCCGATCGCACAGTGGATCATACTCTGGGTTCCACATGCATGTTTTAGCTGAAGGAAGAATCCCTTAAACCTGGAGAGTTGAGACCCGTGGAATGGGTACCATGAAATATGACTTAAAAGGGTCTTCATTTGCTCACCGAACCTCTCCAATCCTATCACTGCTGCGTTTATGCCCCTGTACACACGCTTGATTCTCTTTCGGAGACATAGCAATCCATAGGTTTTAAGATACTTACTAGTCAGGTACATTCTTAGGCGTTTAATATGGGGTGTTGAGTCCATTTCGTTGAGCAAGGAGTAGCTCTTGTCTATTCTATATTTGGCTTAAGGAACTTTATCTGTGTTCATTTCAATCTCTGGTTTTAGGCAGCACCCCAACTCACCTTTACCCTTAGCAAGCATAAGTTGGTTTTCTAAATTTGAGACCCTGTTCTGTTTTGTAATTCAGTTCCTGTGTAGCCAAGTTTACATTCCGTGTATTAGTGATATCTTATGATGTTTCTTTTTCTGTGTGACTTATTTCAGTTAGAATCATCATACCTGAATCCACTCATTATGCTGCTACGGGCCTGATGACATAGATTTCATTGCTGAGTGATATTGCATTGTACGTAAGTACCACAACTTCTTTATCCATTACTCACTTTCTGCGATATTGAACTTGTACCGTAAACGAGGTTCTTGTAAACAGAACCGTCCCAAACTTTGGGGTGGCTGTGTCTTTTTGATTTTAATTTCCCTAAGCTATAGGACCATAAGTGGAAGTGCCCTAGGCTCTGTTGCTTTGTTTTTTAGATGTTTCAGGAAACACCATACACTTCTCCCGAGTGGCTGTTGGCAATTTACATCCCGCCCATCTGCATAACAAGGCTCCCAGTTCTCCATGGCCTGTCCTGTCTTCTGGATTTTACACTTTTTTCAGATGGCCCTTTTGACAGAGGGGAAGTGAGACTTCATTGTAGTGCAGATTTCCTTTGCAAGCTTGCTTGGTTGGCCAAAAAGGGCGTATGCGTTTTTTCCTGAATATATTAAGGAAAAAACGCATACGCCCTTTTTGGCCAAGTGCATCATTGTGGACGTTCTGCCTCTTTTCCTATGCTTTAACTGCAATTCCAGTCTACCTCCTGAAATCGGTTTCCTGCAATTCTGCCCCGCTTTCAAGTCCTCTTGGCAGCCTTACTTCAGTATATTTTTGGACGATAGCTGTCATTTGTAACTCTGCAGGTTTGTGAATTACAGTGCCCCTGAGCTCCTTTCTTCAACTCGCTTTCTTGTGAGCTGGTCGCAACACCGCAGGATTGCTTCAGGCCCTAATCTGGTTCCGGCACGGCACGCTGAGCCTTTGGTTAATTCCTCTTCCTGGTGGGAAATGAGAGTTAAATTTGCCCGTCCAGACACCTCCAGCTAGTCTCTCATTGGTTCTCCCTATTCCTGTTCATCTTCCGCAGAAATTGCAAACTGGGCCAAACAGGAGGTTAAAGGCACTGACTCTCCAAGTCGGGAGAGTGTTAGTAAAGCGTCTGGAATGTTGCACCCGAGTACCAGGGGACGAGAACTGAGACATATTTGAACACGTCTCCCGATCGCACAGTGGATCATACTCTGGGTTCCACATGCATGTTTTAGCTGAAGGAAGAATCCCTTAAACCTGGAGAGTTGAGACCCGTGGAATGGGTACCATGCAATATGACTTCAAAGGGTCTTCATTTGCTCACCGAACCTCTCCAATCCTATCACTGCTGCGTTTATGCCCCTGTACACACGCTTGATTCTCTTTCGGAGACATAGCAATCCATAGGTTTTAAGATACTTACTAGTCAGGTACATTCTTAGGCGTTTAATATGGGGTGTTGAGTCCATTTCGTTGAGCAAGGAGTAGCTCTTGTTTATTCTATATTTGGCTTAAGGAACTTTATCTGTGTTCATTTCAATCTCTGGTTTTAGGCAGCACCCCAACTCACCTTTCCCCTTAGCAAGCATAAGTTGGTTTTCTAAATTTGAGACCCTGTTCTGTTTTGTAATTCAGTTCCTGTGTAGCCAAGTTTACATTCCGTGTATTAGTGATATCTTATGATGTTTCTTTTTCTGTGTGACTTATTTCAGTTAGAATCATCATACCTGAATCCACTCATTATGCTGCTACGGGCCTGATGACATAGATTTCATTGCTGAGTGATATTGCATTGTACGTAAGTACCACAACTTCTTTATCCATTACTCACTTTCTGCGATATTGAACTTGTACCGTAAACGAGGTTCTTGTAAACAGAGCCGTCCCAAACTTTGGGGTGGCTGTGTCTTTTTGATTTTAATTTCCCTAAGCTATAGGACCATAAGTGGAAGTGCCCTAGGCTCTGTTGCTTTGTTTTTTAGATGTTTCAGGAAACACCATACACTTCTCCCGAGTGGCTGTTGGCAATTTACATCCCGCCCATCAGCATAACAAGGCTCCCAGTTCTCCATGGCCTGTCCTGCCTTCTGGATTTTACACTTTTTTCAGATGGCCCTTTTGACCGGGGGGAAGTGAGACTTCATTGTAGTGCAGATTTCCTTTGCAAGCTTGCTTGGTTGGCCAAAAAGGGCGTATGCGCTTTTTCCTGAATATATTCAGGAAAAAACGCATACGCCCTTTTTGGCCAAGTGCATCATTGTGGACGTTCTGCCTCTTTTCCTATGCTTTAAATGCAATTCTAGTCTACCTCCTGAAATCGGTTTCCTGCAATTCTGCCCCGCTTTCAAGCCCTCTTGGCAGCCTTACTTCAGTATATTTTTGGACGATAGCTGTCATTTATAACTCTGCAGGTTTGTGAATTACAGTGCCCCTGAGCTCCATTCTTCAACTCGCTTTCTTGAGAGCTGGCCGCAACATCACAGGATTGCTTCAGGCCCTAATCTGGTTCCGGCACGGCACGCTGAGCCTTTGGTTAATTCCTCTTCCTGGTGGGAAATGAGAGTTAAATTTGCCCGTCCAGACACCTCCAGCTAGTCTCTCATTGGTTCTCCCTATTCCTGTTCATCTTCCACAGAAATTGCAAACTGGGCCAAACAGGAGTTTAAAGGCACTGACTCTCCAAGTCGGGAGAGTGTTAGAAAAGCGTCTGGAATGTTGCACCCGAGTACCAGGGGTCGGAAACTGAGACATATTTGAACACGTCTCCCGATCACACGGTTGATCATTCTCTGGGTTCCACATGCATGTTTTAGCTGAAGGAAAAATCCCTTAAACCTGGAGAGTTGAGACCCTTGGAATGGGTACCATGCAATATGATTTCAAAGGGTCTTCATTTGCTCACCGAACCTCTCCAATCCTATCACTGCTGCGTTTATGCCCCTGTAGACACGCTTGATTCTCTTTCGGAGACATAGCAATCCATAGGTTTTAAGATACTTACTAGTCAGGTACATTCTTAGGCCATTAATATGGGGTGTTGATTCCATTTCGTTGAGCAAGGTGTAGCTCTTGTCTATTACATATTTGGCTTAAGGAACTTTATCTGTGCTCATTTCAATCTCTGGTTTTAGGCAGCACCACAACTCACCTTTCCCCTTAGCAAGCATAAGTTGGTTTTCTAAATTTGAGACCCTGTTCTGTTTTGTATTTCAGTTCCTGTGTAGCCAAGTTTACATTCCGTGTATTAGTGATATCTTATGATGTTTCTTTTTCTGTGTGACTTATTTCAGTTAGAATCATCATACCTGAATCCACTCATTATGCTGCTACGGTCCTGATGACATAGATTTCATTGCTGAGTGATATTGCATTGTACGTAAGTACCACAACTTCTTTATCCATTACTCACTTTCTGCGATATTGAACTTGTACCGTAAACGAGGTTCTTGTAAACAGAGCCGTCCCAAACTTTGGGGTGGCTGTGTCTTTTTGATTTTAATTTCCCTAAGCTATAGGACCATAAGTGGAAGTGCCCTAGGCTCTGTTGCTTTGTTTTCTAGATGTTTCAGGAAACACCATACACTTCTCCGGAGTTTCTCTTGGCAATTTACATCCCGCTCATCAGCATAACAAGGCTCCCAGTTCTCCATGGCCTGTCCTGCCTTCTGGATTTTACACTTTTTTCAGATGGCCCTTTTGACCGGGGGGAAGTGAGACTTCATTGTAGTGCAGATTTCCTTTGCAAGCTTGCTTGGTTGGCCAAAAAGGGCGTATGCTTTTTTTCCTGAATATATTCAGGAAAAAATGCATACGCCCTTTTTGGCCAAGTGCATCATTGTGGACGTTCTGCCTCTTTTCCTATGCTTTAACTGCAATTCCAGTCTACCTCCTGAAATCGGTTTCTTGCAATTCTGCCCCGTTTTCAAGTCCTCTTGGCAGCCTTACTTCAGTATATTTTTGGACGATAGCTGTCATTTATAACTCTGCAGGTTTGTGAATTACAGTGCCCCTGAGCTCCTTTCTTCAACTCGCTTTCTTGTGAGCTGGCCGCAACACCGCAGGATTGCTTCAGGCCCTAATTTGGTTCCGGCACGGCACGCTGAGCCTTTGGTTAATTCCTCTTCCTGGTGGGAAATGAGAGTTTAATTTGCCCGTCCAGACACCTCCAGCTAGTCTCTCATTGGTTCTCCCTATTCCTGTTCATCTTCCGCAGAAATTGCAAACTGGGCCAAACAGGAGGTTAAAGGCACTGACTCTCCAAGTCAGGAGAGTGTTAGTAAAGCGTCTGGAATGTTGCACCCGAGTACCAGGGGACGAGAACTGAGACATATTTGAACACGTCTCCCGAACACACGGTTGATCATACTCTGGGTTCCACATGCATGTTTTAGCTGAAGGAAGAATCCCTTAAACCTGGAGAGTTGAGACCCGTGGAATGGATACCATGCAATATGACTTCAAAGGGTCTTCATTTGCTCACTGAACCTCTCCAATCCTATCACTGCTGGGTTTATGCCCCTGTACACATGCTTGATTCTCTTTCGGAGACATAGCAATCCATAGGTTTTAAGATACTTTCTTGTCAGGTACATTCTTAAGCATTTAATATGAGGTGTTGAGTCCATTTCGTTGAGCAAGGTGTAGCTCTTGTCTATTACATATTTGGCTTAAGGAACGTTATCTGTGCTCATTTCAATCTCTGGTTTTAGGCAGCACCCCAACTCACCTTTCCCCTTAGCAAGCATAAGTTGGTTTTCTAAATTTGAGACCCTGTTCTGTTTTGTATTTCAGTTCCTGTGTAGCCAAGTTTACATTCCGTGTATTAGTGATATCTTATGATGTTTCTTTTTCTGTGTGACTTATTTCAGTTAGAATCATCATACCTGAATCCACTCATTATGCTGCTACGGGCCTGATGACATAGATTTCATTGCTGAGTGATATTGCATTGTACGTAAGTACCACAACTTCTTTATCCATTACTCACTTTCTGTGATATTGAACTTGTACCGTAAACGAGGTTCTTGTAAACAGAGCCGTCCCAAACTTTGGCGTGGCTGTGTCTTTTTGATTTTAATTTCCCTAAGCTATAGGACTATAAGTGGAAGTGCCCTAGGCTCTGTTGCTTTGTTTTTTAGATGTTTCAGGAAACACCATACACTTCTCCGGAGTTTCTCTTGGCAATTTACATCCCGCTCATCAGCATAACAAGGCTCCCAGTTCTCCATGGCCTGTCCTGCCTTCTGGATTTTACACTTTTTTCAGATGGCCCTTTTGACCGGGGGGAAGTGAGACTTCATTGTAGTGCAGATTTCCTTTGCAAGCTTGCTTGGTTGGCCAAAAAGGGCGTATGCTTTTTTTCCTGAATATATTCAGGAAAAAATGCATACGCCCTTTTTGGCCACGTGCATCATTGTGGACGTTCTGCCTCTTTTCCTATGCTTTAACTGCAATTCCAGTCTACCTTCTGAAATCGGTTTCTTGCAATTCTGCCCCGTTTTCAAGTCCTCTTGGCAGCCTTACTTCAGTATATTTTTGGACGATAGCTGTCATTTATAACTCTGCAGGTTTGTGAATTACAGTGCCCCTGAGCTCCTTTCTTCAACTCGCTTTCTTGTGAGCTGGCCGCAACACCGCAGGATTGCTTCAGGCCCTAATCTGGTTCCGGCACGGCACGCTGAGCCTTTGGTTAATTCCTCTTCCTGGTGGGAAATGAGAGTTTAATTTGCCCGTCCAGACACCTCCAGCTAGTCTCTCATTGGTTCTCCCTATTCCTGTTCATCTTCTGCAGAAATTGCAAACTGGGCCAAACAGGAGGTTAAAGGCACTGACTCTCCAAGTCAGGAGAGTGTTACTAAAGCGTCTGGAATGTTGCACCCGAGTACCAGGGTACGAAAACTGAGACATATTTGAACACGTCTCCTGATCACATGGTTGATCATACTCTAGGTTCCACATGCATGTTTTAGCTGAAGGAAGAATACCTTAAACCTGGGTAGTTGAAACCCGTGGAATGGATACCATGCAATATGACTTCAAAGGGTCTTCATTTGCTCACCGAACCTCTCCAATCCTATCACTGCTGCATTTATGCCCCTGTACACATGCTTGATTCTCTTTCGGAGACATAGCAATCCATAGGTTTTAAGATACTTTCTTGTCAGGTACATTCTTAAGCATTTAATATGAGGTGTTGAGTCCATTTCGTTGAGCAAGGTGTAGCTCTTGTCTATTACATATTTGGCTTAAGGAACGTTATCTGTGCTCATTTCAATCTCTGGTTTTAGGCAGCACCCCAACTCACCTTTCCCCTTAGCAAGCATAAGTTGGTTTTCTAAATTTGAGACCCTGTTCTGTTTTGTATTTCAGTTCCTGTGTAGCCAAGTTTACATTCCGTGTATTAGTGATATCTTATGATGTTTCTTTTTCTGTGTGACTTATTTCAGTTAGAATCATCATACCTGAATCCACTCATTATGCTGCTACGGGCCTGATGACATAGATTTCATTGCTGAGTGATATTGCATTGTACGTAAGTACCACAACTTCTTTATCCATTACTCACTTTCTGTGATATTGAACTTGTACCGTAAACGAGGTTCTTGTAAACAGAGCCGTCCCAAACTTTGGCGTGGCTGTGTCTTTTTGATTTTAATTTCCCTAAGCTATAGGACTATAAGTGGAAGTGCCCTAGGCTCTGTTGCTTTGTTTTTTAGATGTTTCAGGAAACACCATACACTTCTCCGGAGTTTCTCTTGGCAATTTACATCCCGCTCATCAGCATAACAAGGCTCCCAGTTCTCCATGGCCTGTCCTGCCTTCTGGATTTTACACTTTTTTCAGATGGCCCTTTTGACCGGGGGGAAGTGAGACTTCATTGTAGTGCAGATTTCCTTTGCAAGCTTGCTTGGTTGGCCAAAAAGGGCGTATGCTTTTTTTCCTGAATATATTCAGGAAAAAATGCATACGCCCTTTTTGGCCACGTGCATCATTGTGGACGTTCTGCCTCTTTTCCTATGCTTTAACTGCAATTCCAGTCTACCTTCTGAAATCGGTTTCTTGCAATTCTGCCCCGTTTTCAAGTCCTCTTGGCAGCCTTACTTCAGTATATTTTTGGACGATAGCTGTCATTTATAACTCTGCAGGTTTGTGAATTACAGTGCCCCTGAGCTCCTTTCTTCAACTCGCTTTCTTGTGAGCTGGCCGCAACACCGCAGGATTGCTTCAGGCCCTAATCTGGTTCCGGCACGGCACGCTGAGCCTTTGGTTAATTCCTCTTCCTGGTGGGAAATGAGAGTTTAATTTGCCCGTCCAGACACCTCCAGCTAGTCTCTCATTGGTTCTCCCTATTCCTGTTCATCTTCTGCAGAAATTGCAAACTGGGCCAAACAGGAGGTTAAAGGCACTGACTCTCCAAGTCAGGAGAGTGTTACTAAAGCGTCTGGAATGTTGCACCCGAGTACCAGGGTACGAAAACTGAGACATATTTGAACACGTCTCCTGATCACATGGTTGATCATACTCTAGGTTCCACATGCATGTTTTAGCTGAAGGAAGAATACCTTAAACCTGGGTAGTTGAAACCCGTGGAATGGATACCATGCAATATGACTTCAAAGGGTCTTCATTTGCTCACCGAACCTCTCCAATCCTATCACTGCTGCATTTATGCCCCTGTACACATGCTTGATTCTCTTTCGGAGACATAGCAATCCATAGGTTTTAAGATACTTACTAGTCAGGTACATTCTTAGGCGTTTAATATGCGGTGTTGAGTCCATTTCGTTGAGCAAGGAGTAGCTGTTGTCTATTCCATATTTGGCTTAAGGAACTGTATCTGTGCTCATTTCAATCTCTGGTTTTATGCCGCACCCCAACTCACCTTTACCCTTAAGCAAGCATAAGTTGGTTTTCTAAATTTGAGACCCTGTTCTGTTCTGTAATTCAGTTCCTGTGTAGCCAAGTTTACATTCCGTGTATTACTGATATCTTATGATGTTTCTTTTTCTGTGTGACTTATTTCAGTTAGAATCATCATACCTGAATCCACTCATTGTGCTGCTGAGGGCCTGATGACATAGATTTCATTGCTGAGTGATATTGCATTGTACGTAAGTACCACAACTTCTTTATCCATTATTCACATTCTGCAATATTGAACTTGTACCGTAAATGAGGTTCTTGTAAACAGAGCCGTCCCAAACTTTGGGGTGGCTGTGTCTTTTTGATTTTAATTTCCCTAAGCTATAGGACCATAAGTGGAAGTGCCCTAGGCTCTGTTGCTTTGGTGTTTAGATGTTTCAGGAAACACCATACACTTAGCCCGAGTGGCTGTTGGCAATTTACATCCCGCCCATCAGCATAACAATGCTCCCAGTTCTCCATGGCCTGTCCTGCCTTTCTGAATTTTGCACTTTTTTCAGATGGCCCTTTTGACCGGGGGGAAGTGAGACTTCATTGTAGTGCAGATTTCCTTTGCAAGCTTGCTTGGTTGGCCAAAAAGGGCGTATGCGTTTTTTCCTGAATATATTCAGGAAAAAACGCATACGCCCTTTTTGGCCAAGTGCATCATTGTGGACGTTCTGCCTCTTTTCCTATGCTTTAACTGCAATTCCAGTCTACCTCCTGAAATCGGTTTCCTGCAATTCTGACCCGCTTTCAAGTCCTCTTGGCAGCCTTACTTCAGTATATTTTTGGACGATAGCTGTCATTTATAACTCTGCAGGTTTGTGAATTACAGTGCCCCTGAGCTCCATTCTTCAACTCGCTTTCTTGAGAGCTGGCCGCAACATCACAGGATTGCTTCAGGCCCTAATCTGGTTCCGGCACGGCACGCTGAGCCTTTGGTTAATTCCTCTTCCTGGTGGGAAATGAGAGTTAAATTTGCCCGTCCAGACACCTCCAGCTAGTCTCTCATTGGTTCTCCCTATTCCTGTTCATCTTCCGCAGAAATTGCAAACTGGGCCAAACAGGAGTTTAAAGGCACTGACTCTCCAAGTCGGGAGAGTGTTAGTAAAGCGTCTGGAATGTTGCACCCGAGTACCAGGGGTCGGAAACTGAGACATATTTGAACACGTCTCCCGATCACACGGTTGATCATTCTCTGGGTTCCACATGCATGTTTTAGCTGAAGGAAAAATCCCTTAAACCTGGAGAGTTGAGACCCTTGGAATGGGTACCATGCAATATGATTTCAAAGGGTCTTCATTTGCTCACCGAACCTCTCCAATCCTATCACTGCTGCGTTTATGCCCCTGTAGACACGCTTGATTCTCTTTCGGAGACATAGCAATCCATAGGTTTTAAGATACTTACTAGTCAGGTACATTCTTAGGCCATTAATATGGGGTGTTGATTCCATTTCGTTGAGCAAGGTGTAGCACTTGTCTATTACATATTTCGCTTAAGGAACTTTATCTGTGCTCATTTCAATCTCTGGTTTTAGGCAGCACCACAACTCACCTTTCCCCTTAGCAAGCATAAGTTGGTTTTCTAAATTTGAGACCCTGTTCTGTTTTGTATTTCAGTTCCTGTGTAGCCAAGTTTACATTCCGTGTATTAGTGATATCTTATGATGTTTCTTTTTCTGTGTGACTTATTTCAGTTAGAATCATCATACCTGAATCCACTCATTATGCTGCTACGGGCCTGATGACATAGATTTCATTGCTGAGTGATATTGCATTGTACGTAAGTACCACAACTTCTTTATCCATTACTCACTTTCTGTGATATTGAACTTGTACCGTAAACGAGGTTCTTGTAAACAGAGCCGTCCCAAACTTTGGCGTGGCTGTGTCTTTTTGATTTTAATTTCCCTAAGCTATAGGACCATAAGTGGAAGTGCCCTAGGCTCTGTTGCTTTGTTTTTTAGATGTTTCAGGAAACACCATACACTTCTCCCGAGTGGCTGTTGGCAATTTACATCCCGCCCATCAGCATAACAAGGCTCCCAGTTCTCCATGGCCTGTCCTGCCTTCTGGATTTTACACTGTTTTCAGATGGCCCTTTTGACCGGGGGGAAGTGAGACTTCATTGTAGTGCAGATTTCATTTGCAAGCTTGCTTGGTTGGCCAAAAAGTGCGTATGCGTTTTTTCCTGAATATATTCAGGAAAAAACGCATACGCCCTTTTTGGCCAAGTGCATCATTGTCGACGTTCTGCCTCTTTTCCTATGCTTTAACTGCAATTCCAGTCTACCTCCTGAAATCGGTTTCTTGCAATTCTGCCCCGCTTTCAAGTCCTCTTGGCAGCCTTACTTCAGTATATTTTTGGACGATAGCTGTCATTTATAACTCTGCAGGTTTGTGAATTACAGTGCCCCTGAGCTCCTTTCTTCAACTCGCTTTCTTGTGAGCTGGTCGCAACACCGCAGGATTGCTTCAGGCCCTAATCTGGTTCCGGCACGGCACGCTGAGCCTTTGGTTAATTCCTCTTCCTGGTGGGAAATGAGAGTTAAATTTGCCCGTCCAGACACCTCCAGCTAGTCTCTCATTGGTTCTCCCTATTCCTGTTCATCTTCCGCAGAAATTGCAAACTGGGCCAAACAGGAGGTTAAAGGCACTGACTCTCCAAGTCGGGAGAGTGTTAGTAAAGCGTCTGGAATGTTACACCCGAGTACCAGGGGACGAGAACTGAGACATATTTGAACACGTCTCCCGATCACACGGTGGATCATACTCTGGGTTCCACATGCATGTTTTAGCTGAAGGAAGAATCCCTTAAACCTGGAGAGTTGAGACCCGTGGAATGGGTACCATGCAATATGACTTCAAAGGGTCTTCATTTGCTCACCGAACCTCTCCAATGCTATCACTGCTGCGTTTATGCCCCTGTACACACGCTTGATTCTCTTTCGGAGACATAGCAATCCATAGGTTTTAAGATACTTACTAGTCAGGTACATACTTAGGCGTTTAATATGGGGTGTTGAGTCCATTTCGTTGAGCAAGGAGTAGCTCTTGTCTATTCCATATTTGGCTTAAGGAACTTTATCTGTGTTCATTTCAATCTCTGGTTTTAGGCAGCACCCCAACTCACCTTTCCCCTTAGCAAGCATAAGTTGGTTTTCTAAATTTGAGACCCTGTTCTGTTTTGTAATTCAGTTCCTGTGTAGCCAAGTTTACATTCCGTGTATTAGTGATATCTTATGATGTTTCTTTTTCTGTGTGACTTATTTCAGTTAGAATCATCATACCTGAATCCACTCATTATGCTGCTACGGGCCTGATGACATAGATTTCATTGCTGAGTGATATTGCATTGTACGTAAGTACCACAACTTCTTTATCCATTACTCACTTTCTGCGATATTGAACTTGTACCGTAAATGAGGTTCTTGTAAACAGAGCCGTCCCAAACTTTGGGGTGGCTGTGTCTTTTTGATTTTAATTTCCCTAAGCTATAGGACCATAAGTGGAAGTGCCCTAGGCTCTGTTGCTTTGGTTTTTAGATGTTTCAGGAAACACCATACACTTCTCCCGAGTGGCTGTTGGCAATTTACATCCCGCCCATCAGCATAACAAGGCTCCCAGTTCTCCATGGCCTGTTCTGCCTTTCTGGATTTTACACTTTTTTCAGATGGCCCTTTTGACCGGTGGGAAGTGAGACTTCATTGTAGTGCAGATTTCCTTTGCAAGCTTGCTTGGTTGGCCAAAAAGGACGTATGCGTTTTTTCCTGAACATATTCAGGAAAAAACGCATACGCCCTTTTTGGCCAAGTGCATCATTGTGGACTTTCTGCCTCTTTTCCTATGCTTTCAATGCAATTCCATTCTACCTCCTGAAATCGGTTTCCTGCAATTCTGCCCCGCTTTCAAGTCCTCTTGGCAGCCTTACTTCAGTATATTTTTGGACGATAGGTGTCATTTATAACTCTGCAGGTTTGTGAATTACAGTGCCCCTGAGCTCCTTTCTTCAACTCGCTTTCTTGTGAGCTGGCCGCAACACCGCAGGATGGCTTCTGGCCCTAATCTGGTTCCGGCACGGCACACTGAGCCTTTGGTTATTTCCTCTTCTTGGTGGGAAATGAGAGTTAAATTTGCCCATCCAGACACCTCCAGCTAGTGTCTCATTGGTTCTCCCTATTCCTGTTCATCTTCCGCAGAAATTGCAAACTGGGCCAAACAGGAGTTTAAAGGCGCTGACTCTCCAAGTGGGGAGAGTGTTACTAAAGCGTCTGGAATGTTGCACCCGAGTACCAGGGTACGAAAACTGAGACATATTTGAACACGTCTCCTGATCACATGGTTGATCATACTCTAGGTTCCACATGCATGTTTTAGCTGAAGGAAGAATACCTTAAACCTGGGTAATTGAAACCCGTGGAATGGATACCATGCAATATGACTTCAAAGGGTCTTCATTTGCTCACCGAACCTCTCCAATCCTATCACTGCTGCATTTATGCCCCTGTACACATGCTTGATTCTCTTTCGGAGACATAGCAATCCATAGGTTTTAAGATACTTACTAGTCAGGTACATTCTTAGGCGTTTAATATGCGGTGTTGAGTCCATTTCGTTGAGCAAGGAGTAGCTGTTGTCTATTCCATATTTGGCTTAAGGAACTGTATCTGTGCTCATTTCAATCTCTGGTTTTATGCCGCACCCCAACTCACCTTTACCCTTAAGCAAGCATAAGTTGGTTTTCTAAATTTGAGACCCTGTTCTGTTCTGTAATTCAGTTCCTGTGTAGCCAAGTTTACATTCCGTGTATTACTGATATCTTATGATGTTTCTTTTTCTGTGTGACTTATTTCAGTTAGAATCATCATACCTGAATCCACTCATTGTGCTGCTGAGGGCCTGATGACATAGATTTCATTGCTGAGTGATATTGCATTGTACGTAAGTACCACAACTTCTTTATCCATTATTCACATTCTGCAATATTGAACTTGTACCGTAAATGAGGTTCTTGTAAACAGAGCCGTCCCAAACTTTGGGGTGGCTGTGTCTTTTTGATTTTAATTTCCCTAAGCTATAGGACCATAAGTGGAAGTGCCCTAGGCTCTGTTGCTTTGTTTTTTAGATGTTTCAGGAAAAACCATACACTTCTCCCGAGTGGCTGTTGGCAATTTACATCCCGCTCATCAGCATAACAAGGCTCCCAGTTCTCCATGGCCTGTCCTGCCTTCTGGATTTTACACTTTTTTCAGATGGCCCTTTTGACCGGGGGGAAGTGAGACTTCATTGTAGTGCAGATTTCCTTTGCAAGCTTGCTTGGTTGGCCAAAAAGGGCGTATGCGTTTTTTCCTGAATATATTCAGGAAAAAACGCATACGCCCTTTTTGGCCAAGTGCATCATTGTGGACGTTCTGCTCTTTTCCTATGCTTTAACTGCAATTCCAGTCTACCTCCTGAAATCGGTTTCTTGCAATTCTGCCCCGCTTTCAAGTCCTCTTGGCAGCCTTACTTCAGTATATTTTTGGACGATAGCTGTCATTTATAACTCTGCAGGTTTGTGAATTACAGTGCCCCTGAGCTCCTTTCTTCAACTCGCTTTCTTGTGAGCTGGCCGCAACACCGCAGGATTGCTTCAGGCCCTAATCTGGTTCCGACACGGCACGCTGAGCCTTTGGTTAATTCCTCTTCCTGGTGGGAAATGAGAGTTAAATTTGCCCGTCCAGACACCTCCAGCTAGTCTCTCATTGGTTCTCCCTATTCCTGTTCATCTTCCACAGAAATTGCAAACTGGGCCAAACAGGAGGTTAAAGGCACTGACTCTCCAAGTCGGGAGAGTGTTAGAAAAGCGTCTGGAATGTTGCACCCGAGTACCAGGGGTCGAAAACTGAGAGATATTTGAGCACGTCTCCCGATCACACGGTTGATCATTCTCTGGGTTCCACATGCATGTTTTAGCTGAAGGAAGAATCCCTTAAACCTGGAGAGTTGAGACCCGTGGAATGGTTACCATGCAATATGACTTCAAAGGGTCTTCATTTGCTCACTGAACCTCTCCAATCCTATCACTGCTGCGTTTATGCCCCTGTACACACGCTTGATTCTCTTTCGGAGACATAGCAATCCATAGGTTTTAAGATACTTTCTTGTCAGGTACATTCTTAGGCATTTAATATGAGGTGTTGAGTCCATTTCGTTGAGCAAGGTGTAGCTCTTGTCTATTACATATTTGGCTTAAGGAATTTTATCTGTGCTCATTTCAATCTCTGGTTTTAGGCAGCACCCCAACTCACCTTTCCCCTTAGCAAGCATAAGTTGGTTTTCTAAATTTGAGACCCTGTTCTGTTTTGTATTTCAGTTCCTGTGTAGCCAAGTTTACATTCCGTGTATTAGTGATATCTTATGATGTTTCTTTTTCTGTGTGACTTATTTCAGTTAGAATCATCATACCTGAATCCACTCATTATGTTGCTACGGGCCTGATGACATAGATTTCATTGCTGAGTGATATTGCATTGTACGTAAGTAACACAACTTCTTTATCCATTACTCACTTTCTGCGATATTGAACTTGTACCGTAAACGAGGTTCTTGTAAACAGAGCCGTCCCAAACTTTGGGGTGGCTGTGTCTTTTTGATTTTAATTTCCCTAAGCTATAGGACCATAAGTGGAAGTGCCCTAGGCTCTGTTGCTTTGTTTTTTAGATGTTTCAGGAAACACCATACACTTCTCCGGAGTGTCTCTTGGCAATTTACATCCCGCTCATCAGCATAACAAGGCTCCCAGTTCTCCATGGACTGTCCTGCCTTCTGGATTTTACACTTTTTTCAGATGGCCCTTTTGACCGGGGGAAGTGAGACTTCATTGTAGTGCAGATTTCCTTTGCAAGCTTGCTTGGTTGGCCAAAAAGGGCGTATGCGTTTTTTCCTGAATATATTCAGGAAAAAACGCATACGCCCTTTTTGGCCAAGTGCATCATTGTGGACGTTCTGCTCTTTTCCTATGCTTTAACTGCAATTCCAGTCTACCTCCTGAAATCGGTTTCTTGCAATTCTGCCCCGCTTTCAAGTCCTCTTGGCAGCCTTACTTCAGTATATTTTTGAACGATAGCTGTCATTTATAACTCTGCAGGTTTGTGAATTACAGTGCCCCTGAGCTCCTTTCTTCAACTCGCTTTCTTGTGAGCTGGTCGCAACACCGCAGGATTGCTTCAGGCCCTAATCTGGTTCCGGCACGGCACGCTGAGCCTTTGGTTAATTCCTCTTCCTGGTGGGAAATGAGAGTTAAATTTGCCCGTCCAGACACCTCCAGCTAGTCTCTCATTGGTTCTCCCTATTCCTGTTCATCTTCCGCAGAAATTGCAAACTGGGCCAAACAGGAGGTTAAAGGCACTGACTCTCCAAGTCGGGAGAGTGTTAGTAAAGCGTCTGGAATGTTACACCCGAGTACCAGAGGACGAGAACTGAGACATATTTGAACACGTCTCCCGATCACACGGTGGATCATACTCTGGGTTCCACATGCATGTTTTAGCTGAAGGAAGAATCCCTTAAACCTGGAGAGTTGAGACCCGTGGAATGGGTACCATGCAATATGACTTCAAAGGGTCTTCATTTGCTCACCGAACCTCTCCAATGCTATCACTGCTGCGTTTATGCCCCTGTACACACGCTTGATTCTCTTTCGGAGACATAGCAATCCATAGGTTTTAAGATACTTACTAGTCAGGTACATACTTAGGCGTTTAATATGGGGTGTTGAGTCCATTTCGTTGAGCAAGGAGTAGCTCTTGTCTATTCCATATTTGGCTTAAGGAACTTTATCTGTGTTCATTTCAATCTCTGGTTTTAGGCAGCACCCCAACTCACCTTTCCCCTTAGCAAGCATAAGTTGGTTTTCTAAATTTGAGACCCTGTTCTGTTTTGTAATTCAGTTCCTGTGTAGCCAAGTTTACATTCCGTGTATTAGTGATATCTTATGATGTTTCATTTTCTGTGTGAATTATTTCAGTTAGAATCATCATACCTGAATCCACTCATTATGCTGCTACGGGCCTGATGACATAGATTTCATTGCTGAGTGATATTGCATTGTACGTAAGTACCACAACTTCTTTATCCATTACTCACTTTCTGCGATATTGAACTTGTACCGTAAATGAGGTTCTTGTAAACAGAGCCGTCCCAAACTTTTGGGTGGCTGTGTCTTTTTGATTTTAATTTCCCTAAGCTATAGGACCATAAGTGGAAGTGCCCTTGGCTCTGTTGCCTTGGTTTTTAGATGTTTCAGGAAACACCATACACGTCTCCCGAGTGGCTGTTGGCAATTTACATCCCACCCATCAGCATAACAAGGCTCCCAGTTCTCCATGGCCTGTCCTGCCTTCTGGATTTTACACTTTTTTCAGATGGCCCTTTTGACCGGGGTAAGTGAGACTTCATTGTAGTGCAGATTTCCTTTGCAAGCTTGCTTGGTTGGCCAAAAAGGGCATATGAGTTTTTTCCTGAATATATTCAGGAAAAAACGCATATGCCCTTTTTGGCCAAGTGCATCATTGTGGACGTTCTGCCTCTTTTCCTATGCTTTAACTGCAATTCCAGTCTACCTCCTGAAATCGGTTTCTTGCAATTCTGCCCCGCTTTCAAGTCCTCTTGGCAGCCTTACTTCAGTATATTTTTGGACGATAGCTGTCATTTATAACTCTGCAGGTTTGTGAATTACAGTGCCCCTGAGCTCCTTTCTTCAACTCGCTTTCTTGTGAGATGGCTGCAACACCGCAGGATTGCTTCAGGCCCTAATCTGGTTCCGGCACGGCACGCTGAGCCTTTGGTTAATTCCTCTTCCTGGTGGGAAATGAGAGTTAAATTTGCCCGTCCAGACACCTCCAGCTAGTCTCTCATTGGTTCTCCCTATTCCTGTTCATCTTCCGCAGAAATTGCAAACTGGGCCAAACAGGAGGTTAAAGGCACTGACTCTCCAAGTCGGGAGAGTGTTAGTAAAGCGTCTGGAATGTTGCACCCGAGTACCAGGGGACGAGAACTGAGACATATTTGAACACGTCTCCCGATCGCACGGTGGATCATACTCTGGGTTCCACATGCATGTTTTAGCTGAAGGAAGAATCCCTTAAACCTGGAGAGTTGAGACCCGTGGAATGGGTACCATGCAATATGACTTCAAAGGGTCTTCATTTGCTCACCGAACCTCTCCAATCCTATCACTGCTGCGTTTATGCCCCTGTACACACGCTTGATTCTCTTTCGGAGACATAGCAATCTGTAGGTTTTAAGATACTTACTAGTCAGGTACATTCTTAGGCGTTTAATATGAGGTGTTGAGTCCATTTCGTTGAGCAAGGTGTAGCTCTTGTCTATTACATATTTGGCTTAAGGAACTTTATCTGTGCTCATTTCAATCTCTGGTTTTAGGCAGCACCCCAACTCACCTTTCCCCTTAGCAAGCATAAGTTGGTTTTCTAAATTTGAGACCCTGTTCTGTTTTGTATTTCAGTTCCTGTGTAGCCAAGTTTACATTCCGTGTATTAGTGATATCTTATGATGTTTCTTTTTGTGTGTGACTTATTTCAGTTAGAATCATCATACCTGAATCCACTCATTATGCTGCTACGGGCCTGATGACATAGATTTCATTGCTGAGTGATATTGCATTGTACGTAAGTACCACAACTTCTTTATCCATTACTCACTTTCTGCGATATTGAACTTGTACCGTAAACGAGGTTCTTGTAAACAGAGCCGTCCCAAACTTTGGGGTGGCTGTGTCTTTTTGATTTTAATTTCCCTAAGCTATAGGACCATAAGTGGAAGTGCCCTAGGCTCTGTTGCTTTGTTTTTTAGATGTTTCAGGAAACACCATACACTTCTCCCGAGTGGCTGTTGGCAATTTACATCCTGCCCATCAGCAGAACAAGGCTCCCAGTTCTCCATGGCCTGTCCTGCCTTCTGGATTTTACACTTTTTTCAGATGGCCCTTTTGACCGGGGGGAAGTGAGACTTCATTGTAGTGCAGATTTCCTTTGCAAGCTTGCTTGGTTGGCCAAAAAGGGCGTATGCGTTTTTTCCTGAATATATTCAGGAAAAAACGCATACGCCCTTTTTGGCCAAGTGCATCATTGTGGACGTTCTGCCTCTTTCCCTATGCTTTAACTGCAATTCCAGTCTACCTCCTGAAATCGGTTTCCTGCAATTCTGCCCCGCTTTCAAGTCCTCTTGGCAGCCTTACTTCAGTATATTTTTGGACGATAGCTGTCATTTATAACTCTGCAGGTTTGTGAATTACAGTGCCCCTGAGCTCCTTTCTTCAACTCGCTTTCTTGTGAGATGGTCGCAACACCGCAGGATTGCTTCAGGCCCTAATCTGGTTCCGGCACGGCACGCTGAGCCTTTGGTTAATTCCTTTTCCTGGTGGGAAATGAGAGTTAAATTTGCCCGTCCAGACACCTCCAGCTAGTCTCTCATTGGTTCTCCCTATTCCTGTTAATCTTCCGCAGAAATTGCAAACTGGGCCAAACAGGAGGTTAAAGGCACTGACTCTCCAAGTCGGGAGAGTGTTAGTAAAGCGTGTGGAATGTTGCACCCGAGTACCAGGGGATGAGAACTGAGACATATTTGAACACGTCTCCCGATCGCACGGTGGATCATACTCTGGGTTCCACATGCATGTTTTAGCTGAAGGAAGAATCCCTTAAACCTGGAGAGTTGAGACCCGTGGAATGGGTACCATGCAATATGACTTCAAAGGGTCTTCATTTGCTCACCGAACCTCTCCAATCCTATCACTGCTGCGTTTATGTCCCTGTACACACGCTTGATTCTCTTTCGGAGACATAGCAATCCATAGGTTTTAAGATACTTACTAGTCAGGTACATTCTTAGGCGTTTAATATGGGGTGTTGAGTCCATTTCGTTGAGCAAGGAGTAGCTCTTGTCTATTCCATATTTGGCTTAAGGAACTTTATCTGTGTTCGTTTCAATCTCTGGTTTTAGGCAGCACCCCAACTCACCTTTACCCTTAGCAAGCATAAGTTGGTTTTCTAAATTTGAGACCCTGTTCTGTTTTGTAATTCAGTTCCTGTGTAGCCAAGTTTACATTCCGTGTATTAGTGATATCTTATGATGTTTCTTTTTCTGTGTGACTTATTTCAGTTAGAATCATCATACCTGAATCCCCTCATTATGCTGCTACGGGCCTGATGACATAGATTTCATTGCTCAGTGATATTGCATTGTACATAAGTACCACAACTTCTTTATCCATTACTCACTTTCTGCGATATTGAACTTGTACCGTAAACGAGGTTCTTGTAAACAGAGCCGTCCCAAACTTTGGGGTGGCTGTGTCTTTTTTATTTTAATTTCCCTAAGCTATAGGACCATAAGTGGAAGTGCCCTAGGCTCTGTTGCTTTGTTTTTTAGATGTTTCAGAAAACACCATACACTTCTCCCGAGTGGCTGTTGGCAATTTACATCCCGCCCATCAGCATAACAAGGCTCCCAGTTCTCCATGGCCTGTCCTGCCTTCTGGATTTTACACTTTTTTCAGATGGCCCTTTTGACCGGGGGGAAGTGAGACTTCATTGTAGTGCAGATTTCCTTTGCAAGCTTGCTTGGTTGGCCAAAAAGGGCGTATGCGTTTTTTCCTGAATATATTCAGAAAAAAACGCATACGCCCTTTTTGGCCAAGTGCATCATTGTGGACGTTCTGACTCTTTTCCTATGCTTTAACTGCAATTCCAGTCTACCTCCTGAAATCGGTTTCTTGCAATTCTGCCCCGCTTTCAAGTCCTCTTGGCAGCCTTACTTCAGTATATTTTTGGACGATAGCTGTCATTTATAACTCTGCAGGTTTGTGAATTACAGTGCCCCTGAGCTCCTTTCTTCAACTCGCTTTCTTGTGAGCTGGCCGCAACACTGCAGGATTGCTTCAGGCCCTAATCTGGTTCCGGCACGGCACGCTGAGCCTTTGGTTAATTCCTCTTCCTGGTGGGAAATGAGAGTTAAATTTGCCCGTCCAGACACCTCCAGCTAGTCTCTCATTGGTTCTCCCTATTCCTGTTCATCTTCCGCAGAAATTGCAAACTGGGCCAAACAGGAGGTTAAAGGCACTGAATCTTCAAGTCGGGAGAGTGTTAGTAAAGCGTCTGGAATGTTGCACCCGAGTACCAGGGGACGAGAACTGAGACATATTTGAACACGTCTCCCGATCACACGGTGGATCATACTCTGGGTTCCACATGCATGTTTTAGCTGAAGGAAGAATCCCTTAAACCTGGAGAGTTGAGACCCGTGGAATGGGTACCATGCAATATGACTTCAAAGGGTCTTCATTTGCTCACCGAACCTCTCCAATCCTATCACTGCTGCGTTTATGCCCCTGTACACACGCTTGATTCTCTTTCGGAGACATAGCAATCTGTAGGTTTTAAGATACTTACTAGTCAGGTACATTCTTAGGCGTTTAATATGAGGTGTTGAGTCCATTTCGTTGAGCAAGGTGTAGCTCTTGTCTATTACATATTTGGCTTAAGGAACTTTATCTGTGCTCATTTCCATCTCTGGTTTTAGGCAGCACCGCAACTCACCTTTCCCCTTAGCAAGCATAAGTTGGTTTTCTAAATTTGAGACCCTGTTCTGTTTTGTATTTCAGTTCCTGTGTAGCCAAGTTTACATTCCGTGTATTAGTGATATCTTATGATGTTTCTTTTTCTGTGTGACTTATTTCAGTTAGAATCATCATACCTGAATCCACTCATTATGCTGCTACGGGCCTGATGACATAGATTTCATTGCTGAGTGATATTGCATTGTACGTAAGTACCACAACTTCTTTATCCATTACTCACTTTCTGCGATATTGAACTTGTACCGTAAACGAGGTTCTTGTAAACAGAGCCGTCCCAAACTTTGGGGTGGCTGTGTCTTTTTGATTTTAATTTCCCTAAGCTATAGGACCATAAGTGGAAGTGCCCTAGTCTCTGTTGCTTTGGTTTTTAGATGTTTCAGGAAACACCATACACTTCTCCCGAGTGGCTGTTGGCAATTTACATCCCGCCCATCAGCATAACAAGGCTCCCAGTTCTCCATGGCCTGTCCTGCCTTCTGGATTTTACACTTTTTTCAGATGGCCCTTTTGACCGGGGGGAAGTGAGACTTCATTGTAGTGCAGATTTCCTTTGCAAGCTTGCTTGGTTGGCCAAAAAGGGCGTATGCGTTTTTTCCTGAATATATTCAGGAAAAAACGCATACGCCCTTTTTGGCCAAGTGCATCATTGTGGACGTTCTGCCTCTTTTCCTATGCTTTAACTGCAATTCCAGTCTACCTCCTGAAATCGGTTTCCTGCAATTCTGCCCCTCTTTCAAGTCCTCTTGGCAGCCTTACTTCAGTATATTTTTGGACGATAGCTGTCATTTATAACTCTGCAGGTTTGTGAATTACAGTGCCCCTGAGCTCCTTTCTTCAACTCGCTTTCTTGTGAGATGGTCGCAACACCGCAGGATTGCTTCAGGCCCTAATCTGGTTCCGGCACGGCACGCTGAGCCTTTGGTTAATTCCTTTTCCTGGTGGGAAATGAGAGTTAAATTTGCCCGTCCAGACACCTCCAGCTAGTCTCTCATTGGTTCTCCCTATTCCTGTTAATCTTCCGCAGAAATTGCAAACTGGGCCAAACAGGAGGTTAAAGGCACTGACTCTCCAAGTCGGGAGAGTGTTAGTAAAGCGTGTGGAATGTTGCACCCGAGTACCAGGGGACGAGAACTGAGACATATTTGAACACGTCTCCCGATCGCACGGTGGATCATACTCTGGGTTCCACATGCATGTTTTAGCTGAAGGAAGAATCCCTTAAACCTGGAGAGTTGAGACCCGTGGAATGGGTACCATGCAATATGACTTCAAAGGGTCTTCATTTGCTCACCGAACCTCTCCAATCCTATCACTGCTGCGTTTATGCCCCTGTACACACGCTTGATTCTCTTTCGGAGACATAGCAATCTGTAGGTTTTAAGATACTTACTAGTCAGGTACATTCTTAGGCGTTTAATATGAGGTGTTGAGTCCATTTCGTTGAGCAAGGTGTAGCTCTTGTCTATTCCATATTTGGCTTAAGGAACTTTATCTGTGCTCATTTCAATCTCTGGTTTTAGGCAGCACCCCAACTCACCTTTCCCCTTAGCAAGCATAAGTTGGTTTTCTAAATTTGAGACCCTGTTCTGTTTTGTATTTCAGTTCCTGGGTAGCCAAGTTTACATTCCGTGTATTAGTGATATCTTATGATGTTTCTTTTTCTGTGTGACTTATTTCAGTTAGAATCATCATACCTGAATCCCCTCATTATGCTGCTACGGGCCTGATGACATAGATTTCATTGCTGAGTGATATTGCATTGTACGTAAGTACCACAACTTCTTTATCCATTAGTCACTTTCTGCGATATTGAACTTGTACCGTAAACGAGGTTCTTGTAAACAGAGCCGTCCCAAACTTTGGGGTGGCTGTGTCTTTTTGATTTTAATTTCCCTAAGCTATAGGACCATTAGTGGAAGTGCCCTAGGCTCTGATGCTTTGGTTTTTAGATGTTTCAGGAAACACCATACACTTCTCCCGAGTGGCTGTTGGCAATTTACATCCCGCCCATCAGCATAACAAGGCTCCCAGTTCTCCATGGCCTGTCCTGCCTTCTGGATTTTACACTTTTTTCAGATGGCCCTTTTGACCGGGGGGAAGTGAGACTTCATTGTAGTGCAGATTTCCTTTGCAAGCTTGCTTGGTTGGCCAAAAATGGCGTATGCGTTTTTTCCTGAATATATTCAGGAAAAAACGCATATGCCCTTTTTGGCCAAGTGCATCATTGTGGACGTTCTGCCTCTTTTCCTATGCTTTAACTGCAATTCCAGTCTACCTCCTGAAATCGGTTTCCTGCAATTCTGCCCCGCTTTCAAGTCCTCTTGGCAGCCTTACTTCAGTATATTTTTGGACGATAGCTGTCATTTATAACTCTGCAGGTTTGTGAATTACAGTGCCCCTGAGCTCCTTTCTTCAACTCGCTTTCTTGTGAGCTGGTCGCAACACCGCAGGATTGCTTCAGGCCCTAATCTGGTTCCGGCACGGCACGCTGAGCCTTTGGTTAATTCCTCTTCCTGGTGGGAAATGAGAGTTAAATTTGCCCGTCCAGACACCTCCAGCTAGTCTCTCATTGGTTCTCCCTATTCCTGTTCATCTTCCGCAGAAATTGCAAACTGGGCCAAACAGGAGGTTAAAGGCACTGACTCTCCAAGTCGGGAGAGTGTTAGTAAAGCGTCTGGAATGTTGCACCCGAGTACCAGGGGACGAGAACTGAGACATATTTGAACACGTCTCCCGATCGCACGGTGGATCATACTCTGGGTTCCACATGCATGTTTTAGCTGAAGGAAGAATCCCTTAAACCTGGAGAGTTGAGACCCGTGGAATGGGTACCATGCAATATGACTTCAAAGGGTCTTCATTTGCTCACCGAACCTCTCCAATCCTATCACTGCTGCGTTTATGCCCCTGTACACACGCTTGATTCTCTTTCGGAGACATAGCAATCCATAGGTTTTAAGATACTTACTAGTCAGGTACATTCTTAGGCGTTTAATATGGGGTGTTGAGTCCATTTCGTTGAGCAAGGAGTAGCTCTTGTCTATTCCATATTTGGCTTAAGGAACTTTATCTGTGTTCGTTTCAATCTCTGGTTTTAGGCAGCACCCCAACTCACCTTTACCCTTAGCAAGCATAAGTTGGTTTTCTAAATTTGAGACCCTGTTCTGTTTTGTAATTCAGTTCCTGTGTAGCCAAGTTTACATTCCGTGTATTAGTGATATCTTATGATGTTTCTTTTTCTGTGTGACTTATCTCAGTTAGAATCATCATACCTGAATCCACTCATTATGCTGCTACGGGCCTGATGACATAGATTTCATTGCTGAGTGATATTGCATTGTACATAAGTACCACAACTTCTTTATCCATTACTCACTTTCTGCGATATTGAACTTGTACCGTAAACGAGGTTCTTGTAAACAGAGCCGTCCCAAACTTTGGGGTGGCTGTGTCTTTTTGATTTTAATTTCCCTAAGCTATAGGACCATAAGTGGAAGTGCCCTAGGCTCTGTTGCTTTGTTTTTTAGATGTTTCAGGAAACACCATACACTTCTCCCGAGTGGCTGTTGGCAATTTACATCCCGCCCATCAGCATAACAAGGCTCCCAGTTCTCCATGGCCTGTCCTGCCTTCTGGATTTTACACTTTTTTCAGATGGCCCTTTTGACCGGGGGGAAGTGAGACTTCATTGTAGTGCAGATTTCCTTTGCAAGCTTGCTTGGTTGGCCAAAAAGGGCGTATGCGTTTTTTCCTGAATATATTCAGGAAAAAACGCATACGCCCTTTTTGGCCAAGTGCATCATTGTGGACGTTCTGCCTCTTTTCCTATGCTTTAACTGCAATTCCAGTCTACCTCCTGAAATCGGTTTCTTGCAATTCTGCCCCGCTTTCAAGTCCTCTTGGCAGCCTTACTTCAGTATATTTTTGGACGATAGCTGTCATTTATAACTCTGCAGGTTTGTGAATTACAGTGCCCCTGAGCTCCTTTCTTCAACTCGCTTTCTTGTGAGCTGGTCGCAACACCGCAGGATTGCTTCAGGCCCTAATCTGGTTCCGGCACGGCACGCTGAGCCTTTGGTTAATTCCTCTTCCTGGTGGGAAATGAGAGTTAAATTTGCCGGTCTAGACACCTCCAGCTAGTCTCTCATTGGTTCTCCCTATTCCTGTTCATCTTCCGCAGAAATTGCAAACTGGGCCAAACAGGAGGTTAAAGGCACTGACTCTCCAAGTCGGGAGAGTGTTAGTAAAGCGTCTGGAATGTTGCACCCGAGTACCAGGGGACGAGAACTGAGACATATTTGAACACGTCTCCCGATCACACGGTGGATCATACTCTGGGTTCCACATGCATGTTTTAGCTGAAGGAAGAATCCCTTAAACCTGGAGAGTTGAGACCCGTGGAATGGATACCATGCAATACGACTTCAAAGGGTCTTCATTTGCTCACTGAACCTCTCCAATCCTATCACTGCTGCGTTTATGCCCCTGTACACACGCTTGATTCTCTTTCGAAGACATAGCAATCCATAGGTTTTAAGATACTTTCTAGTCAGGTACATTCTTAGGCATTTAATATGAGGTGTTGAGTCCATTTCGTTTAGCAAGGTGTAGCTCTTGTCTATTACATATTTGGCTTAAGGAACTTTATCTGTGCTCATTTCAATCTCTGGTTTTAGGCAGCACCCCAACTCACCTTTCCCCTTAGCAAGCATAAGTTGGTTTTCTAAATTTGAGACCCTGTTCTGTTTTGTATTTCAGTTCCTGTGTAGCCAAGTTTACATTCCGTGTATTAGTGATATCTTATGATGTTTCTTTTTCTGTGTGACTTATCTCAGTTAGAATCATCATACCTGAATCCCCTCATTATGCTGCTACGGGCCTGATGACATAGATTTCATTGCTGAGTGATATTGCATTGTACATAAGTACCACAACTTCTTTATCCATTACTCACTTTCTGCGATATTGAACTTGTACCGTAAACGAGGTTCTTGTAAACAGAGCCGTCCCAAACTTTGGGGTGGCTGTGTCTTTTTGATTTTAATTTCCCTAAGCTATAGGACCATAAGTGGAAGTGCCCTAGGCTCTGTTGCTTTGTTTTTTAGATGTTTCAGGAAACACCATACACTTCTCCCGAGTGGCTGTTGGCAATTTACATCCCGCCCATCAGCATAACAAGGCTCCCAGTTCTCCATGGCCTGTCCTGCCTTCTGGATTTTACACTTTTTTCAGATGGCCCTTTTGACCGGGGGGAAGTGAGACTTCATTGTAGTGCAGATTTCCTTTGCAAGCTTGCTTGGTTGGCCAAAAAGGGCGTATGCGTTTTTTCCTGAATATATTCAGGAAAAAACGCATACGCCCTTTTTGGCCAAGTGCATCATTGTGGACGTTCTGCCTCTTTTCCTATGCTTTAACTGCAATTCCAGTCTACCTCCTGAAATCGGTTTCCTGCAATTCTGCCCCTCTTTCAAGTCCTCTTGGCAGCCTTACTTCAGTATATTTTTGGACGATAGCTGTCATTTATAACTCTGCAGGTTTGTGAATTACAGTGCCCCTGAGCTCCTTTCTTCAACTCGCTTTCTTGTGAGATGGTCGCAACACCGCAGGATTGCTTCAGGCCCTAATCTGGTTCCGGCACGGCACGCTGAGCCTTTGGTTAATTCCTTTTCCTGGTGGGAAATGAGAGTTAAATTTGCCCGTCCAGACACCTCCAGCTAGTCTCTCATTGGTTCTCCCTATTCCTGTTAATCTTCCGCAGAAATTGCAAACTGGGCCAAACAGGAGGTTAAAGGCACTGACTCTCCAAGTCGGGAGAGTGTTAGTAAAGCGTGTGGAATGTTGCACCCGAGTACCAGGGGACGAGAACTGAGACATATTTGAACACGTCTCCCGATCGCACGGTGGATCATACTCTGGGTTCCACATGCATGTTTTAGCTGAAGGAAGAATCCCTTAAACCTGGAGAGTTGAGACCCGTGGAATGGGTACCATGCAATATGACTTCAAAGGGTCTTCATTTGCTCACCGAACCTCTCCAATCCTATCACTGCTGCGTTTATGCCCCTGTACACACGCTTGATTCTCTTTCGGAGACATAGCAATCTGTAGGTTTTAAGATACTTACTAGTCAGGTACATTCTTAGGCGTTTAATATGAGGTGTTGAGTCCATTTCGTTGAGCAAGGTGTAGCTCTTGTCTATTCCATATTTGGCTTAAGGAACTTTATCTGTGCTCATTTCAATCTCTGGTTTTAGGCAGCACCCCAACTCACCTTTCCCCTTAGCAAGCATAAGTTGGTTTTCTAAATTTGAGACCCTGTTCTGTTTTGTATTTCAGTTCCTGGGTAGCCAAGTTTACATTCCGTGTATTAGTGATATCTTATGATGTTTCTTTTTCTGTGTGACTTATTTCAGTTAGAATCATCATACCTGAATCCCCTCATTATGCTGCTACGGGCCTGATGACATAGATTTCATTGCTGAGTGATATTGCATTGTACGTAAGTACCACAACTTCTTTATCCATTAGTCACTTTCTGCGATATTGAACTTGTACCGTAAACGAGGTTCTTGTAAACAGAGCCGTCCCAAACTTTGGGGTGGCTGTGTCTTTTTGATTTTAATTTCCCTAAGCTATAGGACCATTAGTGGAAGTGCCCTAGGCTCTGTTGCTTTGGTTTTTAGATGTTTCAGGAAACACCATACACTTCTCCCGAGTGGCTGTTGGCAATTTACATCCCGCCCATCAGCATAACAAGGCTCCCAGTTCTCCATGGCCTGTCCTGCCTTCTGGATTTTACACTTTTTTCAGATGGCCCTTTTGACCGGGGGGAAGTGAGACTTCATTGTAGTGCAGATTTCCTTTGCAAGCTTGCTTGGTTGGCCAAAAATGGCGTATGCGTTTTTTCCTGAATATATTCAGGAAAAAACGCATATGCCCTTTTTGGCCAAGTGCATCATTGTGGACGTTCTGCCTCTTTTCCTATGCTTTAACTGCAATTCCAGTCTACCTCCTGAAATCGGTTTCCTGCAATTCTGCCCCGCTTTCAAGTCCTCTTGGCAGCCTTACTTCAGTATATTTTTGGACGATAGCTGTCATTTATAACTCTGCAGGTTTGTGAATTACAGTGCCCCTGAGCTCCTTTCTTCAACTCGCTTTCTTGTGAGCTGGTCGCAACACCGCAGGATTGCTTCAGGCCCTAATCTGGTTCCGGCACGGCACGCTGAGCCTTTGGTTAATTCCTCTTCCTGGTGGGAAATGAGAGTTAAATTTGCCCGTCCAGACACCTCCAGCTAGTCTCTCATTGGTTCTCCCTATTCCTGTTCATCTTCCGCAGAAATTGCAAACTGGGCCAAACAGGAGGTTAAAGGCACTGACTCTCCAAGTCGGGAGAGTGTTAGTAAAGCGTCTGGAATGTTGCACCCGAGTACCAGGGGACGAGAACTGAGACATATTTGAACACGTCTCCCGATCGCACGGTGGATCATACTCTGGGTTCCACATGCATGTTTTAGCTGAAGGAAGAATCCCTTAAACCTGGAGAGTTGAGACCCGTGGAATGGGTACCATGCAATATGACTTCAAAGGGTCTTCATTTGCTCACCGAACCTCTCCAATCCTATCACTGCTGCGTTTATGCCCCTGTACACACGCTTGATTCTCTTTCGGAGACATAGCAATCCATAGGTTTTAAGATACTTACTAGTCAGGTACATTCTTAGGCGTTTAATATGGGGTGTTGAGTCCATTTCGTTGAGCAAGGAGTAGCTCTTGTCTATTCCATATTTGGCTTAAGGAACTTTATCTGTGTTCGTTTCAATCTCTGGTTTTAGGCAGCACCCCAACTCACCTTTACCCTTAGCAAGCATAAGTTGGTTTTCTAAATTTGAGACCCTGTTCTGTTTTGTAATTCAGTTCCTGTGTAGCCAAGTTTACATTCCGTGTATTAGTGATATCTTATGATGTTTCTTTTTCTGTGTGACTTATCTCAGTTAGAATCATCATACCTGAATCCACTCATTATGCTGCTACGGGCCTGATGACATAGATTTCATTGCTGAGTGATATTGCATTGTACATAAGTACCACAACTTCTTTATCCATTACTCACTTTCTGCGATATTGAACTTGTACCGTAAACGAGGTTCTTGTAAACAGAGCCGTCCCAAACTTTGGGGTGGCTGTGTCTTTTTGATTTTAATTTCCCTAAGCTATAGGACCATAAGTGGAAGTGCCCTAGGCTCTGTTGCTTTGTTTTTTAGATGTTTCAGGAAACACCATACACTTCTCCCGAGTGGCTGTTGGCAATTTACATCCCGCCCATCAGCATAACAAGGCTCCCAGTTCTCCATGGCCTGTCCTGCCTTCTGGATTTTACACTTTTTTCAGATGGCCCTTTTGACCGGGGGGAAGTGAGACTTCATTGTAGTGCAGATTTCCTTTGCAAGCTTGCTTGGTTGGCCAAAAAGGGCGTATGCGTTTTTTCCTGAATATATTCAGGAAAAAACGCATACGCCCTTTTTGGCCAAGTGCATCATTGTGGACGTTCTGCCTCTTTTCCTATGCTTTAACTGCAATTCCAGTCTACCTCCTGAAATCGGTTTCTTGCAATTCTGCCCCGCTTTCAAGTCCTCTTGGCAGCCTTACTTCAGTATATTTTTGGACGATAGCTGTCATTTATAACTCTGCAGGTTTGTGAATTACAGTGCCCCTGAGCTCCTTTCTTCAACTCGCTTTCTTGTGAGCTGGTCGCAACACCGCAGGATTGCTTCAGGCCCTAATCTGGTTCCGGCACGGCACGCTGAGCCTTTGGTTAATTCCTCTTCCTGGTGGGAAATGAGAGTTAAATTTGCCGGTCTAGACACCTCCAGCTAGTCTCTCATTGGTTCTCCCTATTCCTGTTCATCTTCCGCAGAAATTGCAAACTGGGCCAAACAGGAGGTTAAAGGCACTGACTCTCCAAGTCGGGAGAGTGTTAGTAAAGCGTCTGGAATGTTGCACCCGAGTACCAGGGGACGAGAACTGAGACATATTTGAACACGTCTCCCGATCACACGGTGGATCATACTCTGGGTTCCACATGCATGTTTTAGCTGAAGGAAGAATCCCTTAAACCTGGAGAGTTGAGACCCGTGGAATGGATACCATGCAATACGACTTCAAAGGGTCTTCATTTGCTCACTGAACCTCTCCAATCCTATCACTGCTGCGTTTATGCCCCTGTACACACGCTTGATTCTCTTTCGAAGACATAGCAATCCATAGGTTTTAAGATACTTTCTAGTCAGGTACATTCTTAGGCATTTAATATGAGGTGTTGAGTCCATTTCGTTTAGCAAGGTGTAGCTCTTGTCTATTACATATTTGGCTTAAGGAACTTTATCTGTGCTCATTTCAATCTCTGGTTTTAGGCAGCACCCCAACTCACCTTTCCCCTTAGCAAGCATAAGTTGGTTTTCTAAATTTGAGACCCTGTTCTGTTTTGTATTTCAGTTCCTGTGTAGCCAAGTTTACATTCCGTGTATTAGTGATATCTTATGATGTTTCTTTTTCTGTGTGACTTATCTCAGTTAGAATCATCATACCTGAATCCCCTCATTATGCTGCTACGGGCCTGATGACATAGATTTCATTGCTGAGTGATATTGCATTGTACATAAGTACCACAACTTCTTTATCCATTACTCACTTTCTGCGATATTGAACTTGTACCGTAAACGAGGTTCTTGTAAACAGAGCCGTCCCAAACTTTGGGGTGGCTGTGTCTTTTTGATTTTAATTTCCCTAAGCTATAGGACCATAAGTGGAAGTGCCCTAGGCTCTGTTGCTTTGTTTTTTAGATGTTTCAGGAAACACCATACACTTCTCCCGAGTGGCTGTTGGCAATTTACATCCCGCCCATCAGCATAACAAGGCTCCCAGTTCTCCATGGCCTGTCCTGCCTTCTGGATTTTACACTTTTTTCAGATGGCCCTTTTGACCGGGGGGAAGTGAGACTTCATTGTAGTGCAGATTTCCTTTGCAAGCTTGCTTGGTTGGCCAAAAAGGGCGTATGCGTTTTTTCCTGAATATATTCAGGAAAAAACGCATACGCCCTTTTTGGCCAAGTGCATCATTGTGGACGTTCTGCCTCTTTTCCTATGTTTTAACTGCAATTCCAGTCTACCTCCTGAAATCGGTTTCCTGCAATTCTGCCCGGCTTTCAAGTCCTCTTGGCAGCCTTACTTCAGTATATTTTTGGACGATAGCTGTCATTTATAACTCTGCAGGTTTGTGAATTACAGTGCCCCTGAGCTCCTTTCTTCAACTCGCTTTCTTGTGAGCTGGCCGCAACACTGCAGGATTTCTTCAGGCCCTAATCTGGTTCCGGCACGGCACGCTGAGCCTTTGGTTAATTCCTCTTCCTGGTGGGAAATGAGAGTTAAATTTGCCCGTCCAGACACCTCCAGCTAGTCTCTCATTGGTTCTCCCTATTCCTGTTCATCTTCCGCAGAAATTGCAAACTGGGCCAAACAGGAGGTTAAAGGCACTGAGTCTTCAAGTCGGGAGAGTGTTAGTAAAGCGTCTGGAATGTTGCACCCGAGTACCAGGGGACGAGAACTGAGACATATTTGAACACGTCTCCCGATCGCACGGTGGATCATACTCTGGGTTCCACATGCATGTTTTAGCTGAAGGAAGAATCCCTTAAACCTGGAGAGTTGAGACCCGTGGAATGGGTACCATGCAATATGACTTCAAAGGGTCTTCATTTGCTCACCGAACCTCTCCAATCCTATCACTGCTGCGTTTATGCCCCTGTACACACGCTTTATTCTCTTTCGGAGACATAGCAATCTGTAGGTTTTAAGATACTTACTAGTCAGGTACATTCTTAGGCGTTTAATATGAGGTGTTGAGTCCATTTCGTTGAGCAAGGTGTAGCTCTTGTCTATTACATATTTGGCTTAAGGAACTTTATCTGTGCTCATTTCAATCTCTGGTTTTAGGCAGCACCGCAACTCACCTTTCCCCTTAGCAAGCATAAGTTGGTTTTCTAAATTTGAGACCCTGTTCTGTTTTGTATTTCAGTTCCTGTGTAGCCAAGTTTACATTCCGTGTATTAGTGATATCTTATGATGTTTCTTTTTCTGTGTGACTTATTTCAGTTAGAATCATCATACCTGAATCCACTCATTATGCTGCTACGGGCCTGATGACATAGATTTCATTGCTGAGTGATATTGCATTGTACGTAAGTACCACAACTTCTTTATCCATTACTCACTTTCTGCGATATTGAACTTGTACCGTAAACGAGGTTCTTGTAAACAGAGCCGTCCCAAACTTTGGGGTGGCTGTGTCTTTTTGATTTTAATTTCCCTAAGCTATAGGACCATAAGTGGAAGTGCCCTAGTCTCTGTTGCTTTGGTTTTTAGATGTTTCAGGAAACACCATACACTTCTCCCGAGTGGCTGTTGGCAATTTACATCCCGCCCATCAGCATAACAAGGCTCCCAGTTCTCCATGGCCTGTCCTGCCTTCTGGATTTTACACTTTTTTCAGATGGCCCTTTTGACCGGGGGGAAGTGAGACTTCATTGTAGTGCAGATTTCCTTTGCAAGCTTGCTTGGTTGGCCAAAAAGGGCGTATGCGTTTTTTCCTGAATATATTCAGGAAAAAACGCATACGCCCTTTTTGGCCAAGTGCATCATTGTGGACGTTCTGCCTCTTTTCCTATGCTTTAACTGCAATTCCAGTCTACCTCCTGAAGTCGGTTTCCTGCAATTCTGCCCCGCTTTCAAGTCCTCTTGGCAGCCTTACTTCAGTATATTTTTGGACGATAGCTGACATTTATAACTCTGCAGGTTTGTGAATTACAGTGCCCCTGAGCTCCTTTCTTCAACTTGCTTTCTTGTGAGATGGTCGCAACACCGCAGGATTGCTTCAGGCCCTAATCTGGTTCCGGCACGGCACGCTGAGCCTTTGGTTAATTCCTCTTCCTGGTGGGAAATGAGAGTTAAATTTGCCCGTCCAGACACCTCCAGCTAGTCTCTCATTGGTTCTCCCTATTCCTGTTCATCTTCCGCAGAAATTGCAAACTGGGCCAAACAGGAGGTTAAAGGCACTGACTCTCCAAGTCGGGAGAGTGTTAGTAAAGCGTCTGGAATGTTGCACCCGAGTACCAGGGGACGAGAACTGAGACATATTTGAACACGTCTCCCGATCGCACGGTGGATCATACTCTGGGTTCCACATGCATGTTTTAGCTGAAGGAAGAATCCCTTAAACCTGGAGAGTTGAGACCCGTGGAATGGGTACCATGCAATATGACTTCAAAGGGTCTTCATTTGCTCACCGAACCTCTCCAATCCTATCACTGCTGCGTTTATGCCCCTGTACACACGCTTGATTCTCTTTCGGAGACATAGCAATCCATAGGTTTTAAGATACTTACTAGTCAGGTACATTCTTAGGCGTTTAATATGGGGTGTTGAGTCCATTTCGTTGAGCAAGGAGTAGCTCTTGTCTATTCCATATTTGGCTTAAGGAACTTTATCTGTGTTCGTTTCAATCTCTGGTTTTAGGCAGCACCCCAACTCACCTTTACCCTTAGCAAGCATAAGTTGGTTTTCTAAATTTGAGACCCTGTTCTGTTTTGTAATTCAGTTCCTGTGTAGCCAAGTTTACATTCCGTGTATTAGTGATATCTTATGATGTTTCTTTTTCTGTGTGACTTATCTCAGTTAGAATCATCATACCTGAATCCCCTCATTATGCTGCTACGGGCCTGATGACATAGATTTCATTGCTGAGTGATATTGCATTGTACATAAGTACCACAACTTCTTTATCCATTACTCACTTTCTGCGATATTGAACTTGTACCGTAAACGAGGTTCTTGTAAACAGAGCCGTCCCAAACTTTGGGGTGGCTGTGTCTTTTTGATTTTAATTTCCCTAAGCTATAGGACCATAAGTGGAAGTGCCCTAGGCTCTGTTGCTTTGTTTTTTAGATGTTTCAGGAAACACCATACACTTCTCCCGAGTGGCTGTTGGCAATTTACATCCCGCCCATCAGCATAACAAGGCTCCCAGTTCTCCATGGCCTGTCCTGCCTTCTGGATTTTACACTTTTTTCAGATGGCCCTTTTGACCGGGGGGAAGTGAGACTTCATTGTAGTGCAGATTTCCTTTGCAAGCTTGCTTGGTTGGCCAAAAAGGGCGTATGCGTTTTTTCCTGAATATATTCAGGAAAAAACGCATACGCCCTTTTTGGCCAAGTGCATCATTGTGGACGTTCTGCCTCTTTTCCTATGCTTTAACTGCAATTCCAGTCTACCTCCTGAAATCGGTTTCCTGCAATTCTGCCCCGCTTTCAAGTCCTCTTGGCAGCCTTACTTCAGTATATTTTTGGACGAGAGCTGTCATTTATAACTCTGCAGGTTTGTGAATTACAGTGCCCCTGAGCTCCTTTCTTCAACTCGCTTTCTTGTGAGATGGTCGCAACACCGCATGATTGCTTCAGGCCCTAATCTGGTTCCGGCACGGCACGCTGAGCCTTTGGTTAATTCCTCTTCCTGGTGGGAAATGAGAGTTAAATTTGCCCGTCCAGACACCTCCAGCTAGTCTCTCATTGGTTCTCCCTATTCCTGTTCATCTTCCGCAGAAATTGCAAACTGGGCCAAACAGGAGGTTAAAGGCACTGAATCTTCAAGTCGGGAGAGTGTTAGTAAAGCGTCTGGAATGTTGCACCCGAGTACCAGGGGACGAGAACTGAGACATATTTGAACACGTCTCCCGATCGCACGGTGGATCATACTCTGGGTTCCACATGCATGTTTTAGCTGAAGGAAGAATCCCTTAAACCTGGAGAGTTGAGACCCGTGGAATGGGTACCATGCAATATGACTTCAAAGGGTCTTCATTTGCTCACCGAACCTCTCCAATCCTATCACTGCTGCGTTTATGCCCCTGTACACACGCTTGATTCTCTTTCGGAGACATAGCAATCTGTAGGTTTTAAGATACTTACTAGTCAGGTACATTCTTAGGCGTTTAATATGAGGTGTTGAGTCCATTTCGTTGAGCAAGGTGTAGCTCTTGTCTATTCCATATTTGGCTTAAGGAACTTTATCTGTGCTCATTTCAATCTCTGGTTTTAGGCAGCACCCCAACTCACCTTTCCCCTTAGCAAGCATAAGTTGGTTTTCTAAATTTGAGACCCTGTTCTGTTTTGTATTTCAGTTCCTGTGTAGCCAAGTTTACATTCCGTGTATTAGTGATATCTTATGATGTTTCTTTTTCTGTGTGACTTATTTCAGTTAGAATCATCATACCTGAATCCCCTCATTATGCTGCTACGGGCCTGATGACATAGATTTCATTGCTGAGTGATATTGCATTGTACGTAAGTACCACAACTTCTTTATCCATTACTCACTTTCTGCGATATTGAACTTGTACCGTAAACGAGGTTCTTGTAAACAGAGCCGTCCCAAACTTTGGGGTGGCTGTGTCTTTTTGATTTTAATTTCCCTAAGCTATAGGACCATAAGTGGAAGTGCCCTAGGCTCTGTTGCTTTGTTTTTTAGATGTTTCAGGAAACACCATACACTTCTCCCGAGTGGCTGTTGGCAATTTACATCCCGCCCATCAGCATAACAAGGCTCCCAGTTCTCCATGGCCTGTCCTGCCTTCTGGATTTTACACTTTTTTCAGATGGCCCTTTTGACCGGGGGGAAGTGAGACTTCATTGTAGTGCAGATTTCCTTTGCAAGCTTGCTTGGTTGGCCAAAAAGGGCGTATGCGTTTTTTCCTGAATATATTCAGGAAAAAACGCATACGCCCTTTTTGGCCAAGTGCATCATTGTGGACGTTCTGCCTCTTTTCCTATGCTTTAACTGCAATTCCAGTCTACCTCCTGAAATCGGTTTCCTGCAATTCTGCCCCGCTTTCAAGTCCTCTTGGCAGCCTTACTTCAGTATATTTTTGGACGATAGCTGTCATTTATAACTCTGCAGGTTTGTGAATTACAGTGCCCCTGAGCTCCTTTCTTCAACTCGCTTTCTTGTGAGCTGGTCGCAACACCGCAGGATTGCTTCAGGCCCTAATCTGGTTCCGGCACGGCACGCTGAGCCTTTGGTTAATTCCTCTTCCTGGTGGGAAATGAGAGTTAAATTTGCCCGTCCAGACACCTCCAGCTAGTCTCTCATTGGTTCTCCCTATTCCTGTTCATCTTCCGCAGAAATTGCAAACTGGGCCAAACAGGAGGTTAAAGGCACTGACTCTCCAAGTCGGGAGAGTGTTAGTAAAGCGTCTGGAATGTTGCACCCGAGTACCAGGGGACGAGAACTGAGACATATTTGAACACGTCTCCCGATCGCACGGTGGATCATACTCTGGGTTCCACATGCATGTTTTAGCTGAAGGAAGAATCCCTTAAACCTGGAGAGTTGAGACCCGTGGAATGGGTACCATGCAATATGACTTCAAAGGGTCTTCATTTGCTCACCGAACCTCTCCAATCCTATCACTGCTGCATTTATGCCCCTGTACACACGCTTGATTCTCTTTCGGAGACATAGCAATCTGTAGGTTTTAAGATACTTACTAGTCAGGTACATTCTTAGGCGTTTAATATGAGGTGTTGAGTCCATTTCGTTGAGCAAGGTGTAGCTCTTGTCTATTACATATTTGGCTTAAGGAACTTTATCTGTGCTCATTTCAATCTCTGGTTTTAGGCAGCACCCCAACTCACCTTTCCCCTTAGCAAGCATAAGTTGGTTTTCTAAATTTGAGACCCTGTTCTGTTTTGTATTTCAGTTCCTGTGTAGCCAAGTTTACATTCCGTGTATTAGTGATATCTTATGATGTTTCTTTTTCTGTGTGACTTATTTCAGTTAGAATCATCATACCTGAATCCACTCATTATGCTGCTACGGGCCTGATGACATAGATTTCATTGCTGAGTGATATTGCATTGTACGTAAGTACCACATCTTCTTTATCCATTACTCACTTTCTGCGATATTGAACTTGTACCGTAAACGAGGTTCTTGTAAACAGAGCCGTCCCAAACTTTGGGGTGGCTGTGTCTTTTTGATTTTAATTTCCCTAAGCTATAGGACCATAAGTGGAAGTGCCCTAGTCTCTGTTGCTTTGGTTTTTAGATGTTTCAGGAAACACCATACACTTCTCCCGAGTGGCTGTTGGCAATTTACATCCCGCCCATCAGCATAACAAGGCTCCCAGTTCTCCATGGCCTGTCCTGCCTTCTGGATTTTACACTTTTTTCAGATGGCCCTTTTGACCGGGGGGAAGTGAGACTTCATTGTAGTGCAGATTTCCTTTGCAAGCTTGCTTGGTTGGCCAAAAAGGGCGTATGCGTTTTTTCCTGAATATATTCAGGAAAAAACGCATACGCCCTTTTTGGCCAAGTGCATCATTGTGGACGTTCTGCCTCTTTTCCTATGCTTTAACTGCAATTCCAGTCTACCTCCTGAAATCGGTTTCCTGCAATTCTGCCCCGCTTTCAAGTCCTCTTGGCAGCCTTACTTCAGTATATTTTTGGACGATAGCTGTCATTTATAACTCTGCAGGTTTGTGAATTACAGTGCCCCTGAGCTCCTTTCTTCAACTCGCTTTCTTGTGAGCTGGTCGCAACACCGCAGGATTGCTTCAGGCCCTAATCTGGTTCCGGCACGGCACGCTGAGCCTTTGGTTAATTCCTCTTCCTGGTGGGAAATGAGAGTTAAATTTGCCCGTCCAGACACCTCCAGCTAGTCTCTCATTGGTTCTCCCTATTCCTGTTCATCTTCCGCAGAAATTGCAAACTGGGCCAAACAGGAGGTTAAAGGCACTGACTCTCCAAGTCGGGAGAGTGTTAGTAAAGCGTCTGGAATGTTGCACCCGAGTACCAGGGGACGAGAACTGAGACATATTTGAACACGTCTCCCGATCGCACGGTGGATCATACTCTGGGTTCCACATGCATGTTTTAGCTGAAGGAAGAATCCCTTAAACCTGGAGAGTTGAGACCCGTGGAATGGGTACCATGCAATATGACTTCAAAGGGTCTTCATTTGCTCACCGAACCTCTCCAATCCTATCACTGCTGCGTTTATGCCCCTGTACACACGCTTGATTCTCTTTCGGAGACATAGCAATCTGTAGGTTTTAAGATACTTACTAGTCAGGTACATTCTTAGGCGTTTAATATGAGGTGTTGAGTCCATTTCGTTGAGCAAGGTGTAGCTCTTGTCTATTACATATTTGGCTTAAGGAACTTTATCTGTGCTCATTTCAATCTCTGGTTTTAGGCAGCACCCCAACTCACCTTTCCCCTTAGCAAGCATAAGTTGGTTTTCTAAATTTGAGACCCTGTTCTGTTTTGTATTTCAGTTCCTGTGTAGCCAAGTTTACATTCCGTGTATTAGTGATATCTTATGATGTTTCTTTTTCTGTGTGACTTATTTCAGTTAGAATCATCATACCTGAATCCACTCATTATGCTGCTACGGGCCTGATGACATAGATTTCATTGCTGAGTGATATTGCATTGTACGTAAGTACCACAACTTCTTTATCCATTACTCACTTTCTGCGATATTGAACTTGTACCGTAAACGAGGTTCTTGTAAACAGAGCCGTCCCAAACTTTGGGGTGGCTGTGTCTTTTTGATTTTAATTTCCCTAAGCTATAGGACCATAAGTGGAAGTGCCCTAGTCTCTGTTGCTTTGGTTTTTAGATGTTTCAGGAAACACCATACACTTCTCCCGAGTGGCTGTTGGCAATTTACATCCCGCCCATCAGCATAACAAGGCTCCCAGTTCTCCATGGCCTGTCCTGCCTTCTGGATTTTACACTTTTTTCAGATGGCCCTTTTGACCGGGGGGAAGTGAGACTTCATTGTAGTGCAGATTTCCTTTGCAAGCTTGCTTGGTTGGCCAAAAAGGGCGTATGCGTTTTTTCCTGAATATATTCAGGAAAAAACGCATACACCCTTTTTGGCCAAGTGCATCATTGTGGACGTTCTGCCTCTTTTCCTATGCTTTAACTGCAATTCCAGTCTACCTCCTGAAATCGGTTTCCTGCAATTCTGCCCCGCTTTCAAGTCCTCTTGGCAGCCTTACTTCAGTATATTTTTGGACGATAGCTGTCATTTATAACTCTGCAGGTTTGTGAATTACAGTGCCCCTGAGCTCCTTTCTTCAACTCGCTTTCTTGTGAGCTGGTCGCAACACCGCAGGATTGCTTCAGGCCCTAATCTGGTTCCGGCACGGCACGCTGAGCCTTTGGTTAATTCCTCTTCCTGGTGGGAAATGAGAGTTAAATTTGCCCGTCCAGACACCTCCAGCTAGTCTCTCATTGGTTCTCCCTATTCCTGTTCATCTTCCGCAGAAATTGCAAACTGGGCCAAACAGGAGGTTAAAGGCACTGACTCTCCAAGTCGGGAGAGTGTTAGTAAAGCGTCTGGAATGTTGCACCCGAGTACCAGGGGACGAGAACTGAGACATATTTGAACACGTCTCCCGATCGCACGGTGGATCATACTCTGGGTTCCACATGCATGTTTTAGCTGAAGGAAGAATCCCTTAAACCTGGAGAGTTGAGACCCGTGGAATGGGTACCATGCAATATGACTTCAAAGGGTCTTCATTTGCTCACCGAACCTCTCCAATCCTATCACTGCTGCATTTATGCCCCTGTACACACGCTTGATTCTCTTTCGGAGACATAGCAATCTGTAGGTTTTAAGATACTTACTAGTCAGGTACATTCTTAGGCGTTTAATATGAGGTGTTGAGTCCATTTCGTTGAGCAAGGTGTAGCTCTTGTCTATTACATATTTGGCTTAAGGAACTTTATCTGTGCTCATTTCAATCTCTGGTTTTAGGCAGCACCCCAACTCACCTTTCCCCTTAGCAAGCATAAGTTGGTTTTCTAAATTTGAGACCCTGTTCTGTTTTGTATTTCAGTTCCTGTGTAGCCAAGTTTACATTCCGTGTATTAGTGATATCTTATGATGTTTCTTTTTCTGTGTGACTTATTTCAGTTAGAATCATCATACCTGAATCCACTCATTATGCTGCTACGGGCCTGATGACATAGATTTCATTGCTGAGTGATATTGCATTGTACATAAGTACCACAACTTCTTTATCCATTACTCACTTTCTGCGATATTGAACTTGTACCGTAAACGAGGTTCTTGTAAACAGAGCCGTCCCAAACTTTGGGGTGGCTGTGTCTTTTTGATTTTAATTTCCCTAAGCTATAGGACCATAAGTGGAAGTGCCCTAGTCTCTGTTGCTTTGGTTTTTAGATGTTTCAGGAAACACCATACACTTCTCCCGAGTGGCTGTTGGCAATTTACATCCCGCCCATCAGCATAACAAGGCTCCCAGTTCTCCATGGCCTGTCCTGCCTTCTGGATTTTACACTTTTTTCAGATGGCCCTTTTGACCGGGGGGAAGTGAGACTTCATTGTAGTGCAGATTTCCTTTGCAAGCTTGCTTGGTTGGCCAAAAAGGGCGTATGCGTTTTTTCCTGAATATATTCAGGAAAAAACGCATACGCCCTTTTTGGCCAAGTGCATCATTGTGGACGTTCTGCCTCTTTTCCTATGCTTTAACTGCAATTCCAGTCTACCTCCTGAAGTCGGTTTCCTGCAATTCTGCCCCGCTTTCAAGTCCTCTTGGCAGCCTTACTTCAGTATATTTTTGGACGATAGCTGTCATTTATAACTCTGCAGGTTTGTGAATTACAGTGCCCCTGAGCTCCTTTCTTCAACTCGCTTTCTTGTGAGCTGGTCGCAACACCGCAGGATTGCTTCAGGCCCTAATCCGGTTCCGGCACGGCACGCTGAGCCTTTGGTTAATTCCTCTTCCTGGTGGGAAATGAGAGTTAAATTTGCCCGTCCAGACACCTCCAGCTAGTCTCTCATTGGTTCTCCCTATTCCTGTTCATCTTCCGCAGAAATTGCAAACTGGGCCAAACAGGAGGTTAAAGGCACTGACTCTCCTAGTCGGGAGAGTGTTAGTAAAGCGTCTGGAATGTTGCACCTGAGTACCAGGGGACGAGAACTGAGACATATTTGAACACGTCTCCCGATCGCACAGTGGATCATACTCTGGGTTCCACATGCATGTTTTAGCTGAAGGAAGAATCCCTTAAACCTGGAGAGTTGAGACCCGTGGAATGGGTACCATGCAATATGACTTCAAAGGGTCTTCATTTGCTCACCGAACCTCTCCAATCCTATCACTGCTGCGTTTATGCCCCTGTACACACGCTTGATTCTCTTTCGGAGACATAGCAATCCATAGGTTTTAAGATACTTACTAGTCAGGTACATTCTTAGGCGTTTAATATGGGGTGTTGAGTCCATTTCGTTGAGCAAGGAGTAGCTCTTGTCTATTCCATATTTGGCTTAAGGAACTTTATCTGTGTTCGTTTCAATCTCTGGTTTTAGGCAGCACCCCAACTCACCTTTACCCTTAGCAAGCATAAGTTGGTTTTCTAAATTTGAGACCCTGTTCTGTTTTGTAATTCAGTTCCTGTGTAGCCAAGTTTACATTCCGTGTATTAGTGATATCTTATGATGTTTCTTTTTCTGTGTGACTTATCTCAGTTAGAATCATCATACCTGAATCCCCTCATTATGCTGCTACGGGCCTGATGACATAGATTTCATTGCTGAGTGATATTGCATTGTACATAAGTACCACAACTTCTTTATCCATTACTCACTTTCTGCGATATTGAACTTGTACCGTAAACGAGGTTCTTGTAAACAGAGCCGTCCCAAACTTTGGGGTGGCTGTGTCTTTTTGATTTTAATTTCCCTAAGCTATAGGACCATAAGTGGAAGTGCCCTAGGCTCTGTTGCTTTGTTTTTTAGATGTTTCAGGAAACACCATACACTTCTCCCGAGTGGCTGTTGGCAATTTACATCCCGCCCATCAGCATAACAAGGCTCCCAGTTCTCCATGGCCTGTCCTGCCTTCTGGATTTTACACTTTTTTCAGATGGCCCTTTTGACCGGGGGGAAGTGAGACTTCATTGTAGTGCAGATTTCCTTTGCAAGCTTGCTTGGTTGGCCAAAAAGGGCGTATGCGTTTTTTCCTGAATATATTCAGGAAAAAACGCATACGCCCTTTTTGGCCAAGTGCATCATTGTGGACGTTCTGCCTCTTTTCCTATGCTTTAACTGCAATTCCAGTCTACCTCCTGAAATCGGTTTCCTGCAATTCTGCCCCGCTTTCAAGTCCTCTTGGCAGCCTTACTTCAGTATATTTTTGGACGATAGCTGTCATTTATAACTCTGCAGGTTTGTGAATTACAGTGCCCCTGAGCTCCTTTCTTCAACTCGCTTTCTTGTGACATGGTCGCAACACCGCAGGATTGCTTCAGGCCCTAATCTGGTTCCGGCACGGCACGCTGAGCCTTTGGTTAATTCCTCTTCCTGGTGGGAAATGAGAGTTAAATTTGCCCGTCCAGACACCTCCAGCTAGTCTCTCATTGGTTCTCCCTATTCCTGTTCATCTTCCGCAGAAATTGCAAACTGGGCCAAACAGGAGGTTAAAGGCACTGACTCTCCAAGTCGGGAGAGTGTTAGTAAAGCGTCTGGAATGTTGCACCCGAGTACCAGGGGACGAGAACTGAGACATATTTGAACACGTCTCCCGATCGCACGGTGGATCATACTCTGGGTTCCACATGCATGTTTTAGCTGAAGGAAGAATCCCTTAAACCTGGAGAGTTGAGACCCGTGGAATGGGTACCATGCAATATGACTTCAAAGGGTCTTCATTTGCTCACCGAACCTCTCCAATCCTATCACTGCTGCATTTATGCCCCTGTACACACGCTTGATTCTCTTTCGGAGACATAGCAATCTGTAGGTTTTAAGATACTTACTAGTCAGGTACATTCTTAGGCGTTTAATATGAGGTGTTGAGTCCATTTCGTTGAGCAAGGTGTAGCTCTTGTCTATTACATATTTGGCTTAAGGAACTTTATCTGTGCTCATTTCAATCTCTGGTTTTAGGCAGCACCCCAACTCACCTTTCCCCTTAGCAAGCATAAGTTGGTTTTCTAAATTTGAGACCCTGTTCTGTTTTGTATTTCAGTTCCTGTGTAGCCAAGTTTACATTCCGTGTATTAGTGATATCTTATGATGTTTCTTTTTCTGTGTGACTTATTTCAGTTAGAATCATCATACCTGAATCCACTCATTATGCTGCTACGGGCCTGATGACATAGATTTCATTGCTGAGTGATATTGCATTGTACGTAAGTACCACAACTTCTTTATCCATTACTCACTTTCTGCCATATTGAACTTGTACCGTAAACGAGGTTCTTGTAAACAGAGCCGTCCCAAACTTTGGGGTGGCTGTGTCTTTTTGATTTTAATTTCCCTAAGCTATAAGACCATTAGTGGAATTGCCCTAGGCTCTGTTGCTTTGGTTTTTAGATGTTTCAGGAAACACCATACACTTCTCCCGAGTGGCTGTTGGCAATTTACATCCCGCCCATCAGCATAACAAGGCTCCCAGTTCTCCATGGCCTGTCCTGCCTTCTGGATTTTACACTTTTTTCAGATGGCCCTTTTGACCGGGGGGAAGTGAGACTTCATTGTAGTGCAGATTTCCTTTGCAAGCTTGCTTGGTTGGCCAAAAAGGGCGTATGCGTTTTTTCCTGAATATATTCAGGAAAAAACGCATACGCCCTTTTTGGCCAAGTGCATCATTGTGGACGTTCTGCCTCTTTTCCTATGCTTTAACTGCAATTCCAGTCTACCTCCTGAAATCGGTTTCCTGCAATTCTGCCCCGCTTTCAAGTCCTCTTGGCAGCCTTACTTCAGTATATTTTTGGACGATAGCTGTCATTTATAACTCTGCAGGTTTGTGAATTACAGTGCCCCTGAGCTCCTTTCTTCAACTCGCTTTCTTGTGAGATGGTCGCAACACCGCAGGATTGCTTCAGGCCCTAATCTGGTTCCGGCACGGCACGCTGAGCCTTTGGTTAATTCCTCTTCCTGGTGGGAAATGAGAGTTAAATTTGCCCGTCCAGACACCTCCAGCTAGTCTCTCATTGGTTCTCCCTATTCCTGTTCATCTTCCGCAGAAATTGCAAACTGGGCCAAACAGGAGGTTAAAGGCACTGACTCTCCAAGTCGGGAGAGTGTTAGTAAAGCGTCTGGAATGTTGCACCCGAGTACCAGGGGACGAGAACTGAGACATATTTGAACACGTCTCCCGATCGCACGGTGGATCATACTCTGGGTTCCACATGCATGTTTTAGCTGAAGGAAGAATCCCTTAAACCTGGAGAGTTGAGACCCGTGGAATGGGTACCATGCAATATGACTTCAAAGGGTCTTCATTTGCTCACCGAACCTCTCCAATCCTATCACTGCTGCGTTTATGCCCCTGTACACACGCTTGATTCTCTTTCGGAGACATAGCAATCCATAGGTTTTAAGATACTTACTAGTCAGGTACATTCTTAGGCGTTTAATATGGGGTGTTGAGTCCATTTCGTTGAGCAAGGAGTAGCTCTTGTCTATTCCATATTTGGCTTAAGGAACTTTATCTGTGTTCGTTTCAATCTCTGGTTTTAGGCAGCACCCCAACTCACCTTTACCCTTAGCAAGCATAAGTTGGTTTTCTAAATTTGAGACCCTGTTCTGTTTTGTAATTCAGTTCCTGTGTAGCCAAGTTTACATTCCGTGTATTAGTGATATCTTATGATGTTTCTTTTTCTGTGTGACTTATCTCAGTTAGAATCATCATACCTGAATCCCCTCATTATGCTGCTACGGGCCTGATGACATAGATTTCATTGCTGAGTGATATTGCATTGTACATAAGTACCACAACTTCTTTATCCATTACTCACTTTCTGCGATATTGAACTTGTACCGTAAACGAGGTTCTTGTAAACAGAGCCGTCCCAAACTTTGGGGTGGCTGTGTCTTTTTGATTTTAATTTCCCTAAGCTATAGGACCATAAGTGGAAGTGCCCTAGGCTCTGTTGCTTTGTTTTTTAGATGTTTCAGGAAACACCATACACTTCTCCCGAGTGGCTGTTGGCAATTTACATCCCGCCCATCAGCATAACAAGGCTCCCAGTTCTCCATGGCCTGTCCTGCCTTCTGGATTTTACACTTTTTTCAGATGGCCCTTTTGACCGGGGGGAAGTGAGACTTCATTGTAGTGCAGATTTCCTTTGCAAGCTTGCTTGGTTGGCCAAAAAGGGCGTATGCGTTTTTTCCTGAATATATTCAGGAAAAAACGCATACGCCCTTTTTGGCCAAGTGCATCATTGTGGACGTTCTGCCTCTTTTCCTATGCTTTAACTGCAATTCAAGTCTACCTCCTGAAATCGGTTTCTTGCAATTCTGCCCCGCTTTCAAGTCCTCTTGGCAGCCTTACTTCAGTATATTTTTGGACGATAGCTGTCATTTATAACTCTGCAGGTTTGTGAATTACAGTGCCCCTGAGCTCCTTTCTTCAACTCGCTTTCTTGTGAGCTGGTCGCAACACCGCAGGATTGCTTCAGGCCCTAATCTGGTTCCGGCACGGCACGCTGAGCCTTTGGTTAATTCCTCTTCCTGGTGGGAAATGAGAGTTAAATTTGCCCGTCCAGACCCCTCCAGCTGGTCTCTCATTGGTTCTCCCTATTCCTGTTCATCTTCCACAGAAATTGCAAACTGGGCCAAACAGGAGGTTAAAGGCACTGACTCTCCAAGTCGGGAGAGTGTTAGTAAAGCGTCTGGAATGTTGCACCCGAGTACCAGGGGACGAGAACTGAGACATATTTGAACACGTCTCCCGATCGCACGGTGGATCATACTCTGGGTTCCACATGCATGTTTTAGCTGAAGGAAGAATCCCTTAAACCTGGAGAGTTGAGACCCGTGGAATGGATACCATGCAATATGACTTCAAAGGGTCTTCATTTGCTCACCGAACCTCTCCAATCCTATCACTGCTGCGTTTATGCCCCTGTACACACGCTTGATTCTCTTTCGGAGACATAGCAATCTGTAGGTTTTAAGATACTTACTAGTCAGGTACATTCTTAGGCGTTTAATATGAGGTGTTGAGTCCATTTCGTTGAGCAAGGTGTAGCTCTTGTCTATTACATATTTGACTTAAGGAACTTTATCTGTGCTCATTTCAATCTCTGGTTTTAGGCAGCACCCCAACTCACCTTTCCCCTTAGCAAGCATAAGTTGGTTTTCTAAATTTGAGACCCTGTTCTGTTTTGTATTTCAGTTCCTGTGTAGCCAAGTTTACATTCCGTGTATTAGTGATATCTTATGATGTTTCTTTTTCTGTGTGACTTATTTCAGTTAGAATCATCATACCTGAATCCACTCATTATGCTGCTACGGGCCTGATGACATAGATTTCATTGCTGAGTGATATTGCATTGTACGTAAGTACCACAACTTCTTTATCCATTACTCACTTTCTGCGATATTGAACTTGTACCGTAAACGAGGTTCTTGTAAACAGAGCCGTCCCAAACTTTGGGGTGGCTGTGTCTTTTTGATTTTAATTTCCCTAAGCTATAGGACCATAAGTGGAAGTGCCCTAGTCTCTGTTGCTTTGGTTTTTAGATGTTTCAGGAAACACCATACACTTCTCCCGAGTGGCTGTTGGCAATTTACATCCCGCCCATCAGCATAACAAGGCTCCCAGTTCTCCATGGCCTGTCCTGCCTTCTGGATTTTACACTTTTTTCAGATGGCCCTTTTGACCGGGGGGAAGTGAGACTTCATTGTAGTGCAGATTTCCTTTGCAAGCTTGCTTGGTTGGCCAAAAAGGGCGTATGCGTTTTTTCCTGAATATATTCAGGAAAAAACGCATACGCCCTTTTTGGCCAAGTGCATCATTGTGGACGTTCTGCCTCTTTTCCTATGCTTTAACTGCAATTCCAGTCTACCTCCTGAAGTCGGTTTCCTGCAATTCTGCCCCGCTTTCAAGTCCTCTTGGCAGCCTTACTTCAGTATATTTTTGGACGATAGCTGTCATTTATAACTCTGCAGGTTTGTGAATTACAGTGCCCCTGAGCTCCTTTCTTCAACTCGCTTTCTTGTGAGATGGTCGCAACACCGCAGGATTGCTTCAGGCCCTAATCTGGTTCCGGCACGGCACGCTGAGCCTTTGGTTAATTCCTCTTCCTGGTGGGAAATGAGAGTTAAATTTGCCCGTCCAGACACCTCCAGCTAGTCTCTCATTGGTTCTCCCTATTCCTGTTCATCTTCCGCAGAAATTGCAAACTGGGCCAAACAGGAGGTTAAAGGCACTGACTCTCCAAGTCGGGAGAGTGTTAGTAAAGCGTCTGGAATGTTGCACCCGAGTACCAGGGGACGAGAACTGAGACATATTTGAACACGTCTCCCGATCGCACGGTGGATCATACTCTGGGTTCCACATGCATGTTTTAGCTGAAGGAAGAATCCCTTAAACCTGGAGAGTTGAGACCCGTGGAATGGGTACCATGCAATATGACTTCAAAGGGTCTTCATTTGCTCACCGAACCTCTCCAATCCTATCACTGCTGCGTTTATGCCCCTGTACACACGCTTGATTCTCTTTCGGAGACATAGCAATCCATAGGTTTTAAGATACTTACTAGTCAGGTACATTCTTAGGCGTTTAATATGGGGTGTTGAGTCCATTTCGTTGAGCAAGGAGTAGCTCTTGTCTATTCCATATTTGGCTTAAGGAACTTTATCTGTGTTCGTTTCAATCTCTGGTTTTAGGCAGCACCCCAACTCACCTTTACCCTTAGCAAGCATAAGTTGGTTTTCTAAATTTGAGACCCTGTTCTGTTTTGTAATTCAGTTCCTGTGTAGCCAAGTTTACATTCCGTGTATTAGTGATATCTTATGATGTTTCTTTTTCTGTGTGACTTATCTCAGTTAGAATCATCATACCTGAATCCCCTCATTATGCTGCTACGGGCCTGATGACATAGATTTCATTGCTGAGTGATATTGCATTGTACATAAGTACCACAACTTCTTTATCCATTACTCACTTTCTGCGATATTGAACTTGTACCGTAAACGAGGTTCTTGTAAACAGAGCCGTCCCAAACTTTGGGGTGGCTGTGTCTTTTTGATTTTAATTTCCCTAAGCTATAGGACCATAAGTGGAAGTGCCCTAGGCTCTGTTGCTTTGTTTTTTAGATGTTTCAGGAAACACCATACACTTCTCCCGAGTGGCTGTTGGCAATTTACATCCCGCCCATCAGCATAACAAGGCTCCCAGTTCTCCATGGCCTGTCCTGCCTTCTGGATTTTACACTTTTTTCAGATGGCCCTTTTGACCGGGGGGAAGTGAGACTTCATTGTAGTGCAGATTTCCTTTGCAAGCTTGCTTGGTTGGCCAAAAAGGGCGTATGCGTTTTTTCCTGAATATATTCAGGAAAAAATGCATACGCCCTTTTTGGCCAAGTGCATCATTGTGGACGTTCTGCCTCTTTTCCTATGCTTTAACTGCAATTCCAGTCTACCTCCTGAAATCGGTTTCTTGCAATTCTGCCCCGCTTTCAAGTCCTCTTGGCAGCCTTACTTCAGTATATTTTTGGACGATAGCTGTCATTTATAACTCTGCAGGTTTGTGAATTACAGTGCCCCTGAGCTCCTTTCTTCAACTCGCTTTCTTGTGAGATGGTCGCAACACCGCATGATTGCTTCAGGCCCTAATCTGGTTCCGGCACGGCACGCTGAGCCTTTGGTTAATTCCTCTTCCTGGTGGGAAATGAGAGTTAAATTTGCCCGTCCAGACACCTCCAGCTAGTCTCTCATTGGTTCTCCCTATTCCTGTTCATCTTCCGCAGAAATTGGAAACTGGGCCAAACAGGAGGTTAAAGGCACTGAATCTTCAAGTCGGGAGAGTGTTAGTAAAGCGTCTGGAATGTTGCACCCGAGTACCAGGGGACGAGAACTGAGACATATTTGAACACGTCTCCTGATCGCACGGTGGATCATACTCTGGGTTCCACATGCATGTTTTAGCTGAAGGAAGAATCCCTTAAACCTGGAGAGTTGAGACCCGTGGAATGGGTACCATGCAATATGACTTCAAAGGGTCTTCATTTGCTCACCGAACCTCTCCAATCCTATCACTGCTGCGTTTATGCCCCTGTACACACGCTTGATTCTCTTTCGGAGACATAGCAATCTGTAGGTTTTAAGATACTTACTAGTCAGGTACATTCTTAGGCGTTTAATATGAGGTGTTGAGTCCATTTCGTTGAGCAAGGTGTAGCTCTTGTCTATTCCATATTTGGCTTAAGGAACTTTATCTGTGCTCATTTCAATCTCTGGTTTTAGGCAGCACCCCAACTCACCTTTCCCCTTAGCAAGCATAAGTTGGTTTTCTAAATTTGAGACCCTGTTCTGTTTTGTATTTCAGTTCCTGTGTAGCCAAGTTTACATTCCGTGTATTAGTGATATCTTATGATGTTTCTTTTTCTGTGTGACTTATTTCAGTTAGAATCATCATACCTGAATCCACTCATTATGCTGCTATGGGCCTGATGACATAGATTTCATTGCTGAGTGATATTGCATTGTACGTAAGTACCACAACTTCTTTATCCATTACTCACTTTCTGCGATATTGAACTTGTACCGTAAACGAGGTTCTTGTAAACAGAGCCGTCCCAAACTTTGGGGTGGCTGTGTCTTTTTGATTTTAATTTCCCTAAGCTATAGGACCATAAGTGGAAGTGCCCTAGGCTCTGTTGCTTTGTTTTTTAGATGTTTCAGGAAACACCATACACTTCTCCCGAGTGGCTGTTGGCAATTTACATCCCGCCCATCAGCATAACAAGGCTCCCAGTTCTCCATGGCCTGTCCTGCCTTCTGGATTTTACACTTTTTTCAGATGGCCCTTTTGACCGGGGGGAAGTGAGACTTCATTGTAGTGCAGATTTCCTTTGCAAGCTTGCTTGGTTGGCCAAAAAGGGCGTATGCGTTTTTTCCTGAATATATTCAGGAAAAAACGCATACGCCCTTTTTGGCCAAGTGCATCATTGTGGACGTTCTGCCTCTTTTCCTATGCTTTAACTGCAATTCCAGTCTACCTCCTGAAATCGGTTTCTTGCAATTCTGCCCCGCTTTCAAGTCCTCTTGGCAGCCTTACTTCAGTATATTTTTGGACGATAGCTGTCATTTATAACTCTGCAGGTTTGTGAATTACAGTGCCCCTGAGCTCCTTTCTTCAACTCGCTTTCTTGTGAGATGGTCGCAACACCGCAGGATTGCTTCAGGCCCTAATCTGGTTCCGGCACGGCACGCTGAGCCTTTGGTTAATTCCTCTTCCTGGTGGGAAATGAGAGTTAAATTTGCCCGTCCAGACACCTCCAGCTAGTCTCTCATTGGTTCTCCCTATTCCTGTTCATCTTCCGCAGAAATTGCAAACTGGGCCAAACAGGAGGTTAAAGGCACTGAATCTTCAAGTCGGGAGAGTGTTAGTAAAGCGTCTGGAATGTTGCACCCGAGTACCAGGGGACGAGAACTGAGACATATTTGAACACGTCTCCTGATCGCACGGTGGATCATACTCTGGGTTCCACATGCATGTTTTAGCTGAAGGAAGAATCCCTTAAACCTGGAGAGTTGAGACCCGTGGAATGGGTACCATGCAATATGACTTCAAAGGGTCTTCATTTGCTCACCGAACCTCTCCAATCCTATCACTGCTGCGTTTATGCCCCTGTACACACGCTTGATTCTCTTTCGGAGACATAGCAATCTGTAGGTTTTAAGATACTTACTAGTCAGGTACATTCTTAGGCGTTTAATATGAGGTGTTGAGTCCATTTCGTTGAGCAAGGTGTAGCTCTTGTCTATTCCATATTTGGCTTAAGGAACTTTATCTGTGCTCATTTCAATCTCTGGTTTTAGGCAGCACCCCAACTCACCTTTCCCCTTAGCAAGCATAAGTTGGTTTTCTAAATTTGAGACCCTGTTCTGTTTTGTATTTCAGTTCCTGTGTAGCCAAGTTTACATTCCGTGTATTAGTGATATCTTATGATGTTTCTTTTTCTGTGTGACTTATTTCAGTTAGAATCATCATACCTGAATCCACTCATTATGCTGCTATGGGCCTGATGACATAGATTTCATTGCTGAGTGATATTGCATTGTACGTAAGTACCACAACTTCTTTATCCATTACTCACTTTCTGCGATATTGAACTTGTACCGTAAACGAGGTTCTTGTAAACAGAGCCGTCCCAAACTTTGGGGTGGCTGTGTCTTTTTGATTTTAATTTCCCTAAGCTATAGGACCATAAGTGGAAGTGCCCTAGGCTCTGTTGCTTTGTTTTTTAGATGTTTCAGGAAACACCATACACTTCTCCCGAGTGGCTGTTGGCAATTTACATCCCGCCCATCAGCATAACAAGGCTCCCAGTTCTCCATGGCCTGTCCTGCCTTCTGGATTTTACACTTTTTTCAGATGGCCCTTTTGACCGGGGGGAAGTGAGACTTCATTGTAGTGCAGATTTCCTTTGCAAGCTTGCTTGGTTGGCCAAAAAGGGCGTATGCGTTTTTTCCTGAATATATTCAGGAAAAAACGCATACGCCCTTTTTGGCCAAGTGCATCATTGTGGACGTTCTGCCTCTTTTCCTATGCTTTAACTGCAATTCCAGTCTACCTCCTGAAATCGGTTTCCTGCAATTCTGCCCCGCTTTCAAGTCCTCTTGGCAGCCTTACTTCAGTATATTTTTGGACGATAGCTGTCATTTATAACTCTGCAGGTTTGTGAATTACAGTGCCCCTGAGCTCCTTTCTTCAACTCGCTTTCTTGTGAGATGGTCGCAACACCGCAGGATTGCTTCAGGCCCTAATCTGGTTCCGGCACGGCACGCTGAGCCTTTGGTTAATTCCTCTTCCTGGTGGGAAATGAGAGTTAAATTTGCCCGTCCAGACACCTCCAGCTAGTCTCTCATTGGTTCTCCCTATTCCTGTTCATCTTCCGCAGAAATTGCAAACTGGGCCAAACAGGAGGTTAAAGGCACTGACTCTCCAAGTCGGGAGAGTGTTAGTAAAGCGTCTGGAATGTTGCACCCGAGTACCAGGGGACGAGAACTGAGACATATTTGAACACGTCTCCCGATCGCACGGTGGATCATACTCTGGGTTCCACATGCATGTTTTAGCTGAAGGAAGAATCCCTTAAACCTGGAGAGTTGAGACCCGTGGAATGGGTACCATGCAATATGACTTCAAAGGGTCTTCATTTGCTCACCGAACCTCTCCAATCCTATCACTGCTGCGTTTATGCCCCTGTACACACGCTTGATTCTCTTTCGGAGACATAGCAATCCATAGGTTTTAAGATACTTACTAGTCAGGTACATTCTTAGGCGTTTAATATGGGGTGTTGAGTCCATTTCGTTGAGCAAGGAGTAGCTCTTGTCTATTCCATATTTGGCTTAAGGAACTTTATCTGTGTTCGTTTCAATCTCTGGTTTTAGGCAGCACCCCAACTCACCTTTACCCTTAGCAAGCATAAGTTGGTTTTCTAAATTTGAGACCCTGTTCTGTTTTGTAATTCAGTTCCTGTGTAGCCAAGTTTACATTCCGTGTATTAGTGATATCTTATGATGTTTCTTTTTCTGTGTGACTTATCTCAGTTAGAATCATCATACCTGAATCCCCTCATTATGCTGCTACGGGCCTGATGACATAGATTTCATTGCTGAGTGATATTGCATTGTACATAAGTACCACAACTTCTTTATCCATTACTCACTTTCTGCGATATTGAACTTGTACCGTAAACGAGGTTCTTGTAAACAGAGCCGTCCCAAACTTTGGGGTGGCTGTGTCTTTTTGATTTTAATTTCCCTAAGCTATAGGACCATAAGTGGAAGTGCCCTAGGCTCTGTTGCTTTGTTTTTTAGATGTTTCAGGAAACACCATACACTTCTCCCGAGTGGCTGTTGGCAATTTACATCCCGCCCATCAGCATAACAAGGCTCCCAGTTCTCCATGGCCTGTCCTGCCTTCTGGATTTTACACTTTTTTCAGATGGCCCTTTTGACCGGGGGGAAGTGAGACTTCATTGTAGTGCAGATTTCCTTTGCAAGCTTGCTTGGTTGGCCAAAAAGGGCGTATGCGTTTTTTCCTGAATATTTTCAGGAAAAAACGCATACGCCCTTTTTGGCCAAGTGCATCATTGTGGACGTTCTGCCTCTTTTCCTATGCTTTAACTGCAATTCCAGTCTACCTCCTGAAATCGGTTTCTTGCAATTCTGCCCCGCTTTCAAGTCCTCGTGGCAGCCTTACTTCAGTATATTTTTGAACGATAGCTGTCATTTATAACTCTGCAGGTTTGTGACTTACAGTGCCCCTGAGCTCCTTTCTTCAACTCGCTTTCTTGTGAGCTGGTCGCAACACCGCAGGATTGCTTCAGGCCCTAATCTGGTTCCGGCACGGCACGCTGAGCCTTTGGTTAATTCCTCTTCCTGGTGGGAAATGAGAGTTAAATTTGCCCGTCCAGACACCTCCAGCTAGTCTCTCATTGGTTCTCCCTATTCCTGTTCATCTTCCGCAGAAATTGCAAACTGGGCCAAACAGGAGGTTAAAGGCACTGACTCTCCAAGTCGGGAGAGTGTTAGTAAAGCGTCTGGAATGTTGCACCCGAGTACCAGGGGACGAGAACTGGGACATATTTGAACACGTCTCCCGATCACACGGTGGATCATACTCTGGGTTCCACATGCATGTTTTAGCTGAAGGAAGAATCCCTTAAACCTGGAGAGTTGAGACCCGTGGAATGGATACCATGCAATATGACTTCAAAGGGTCTTCATTTGCTCACCGAACCTCTCCAATCCTATCACTGCTGCGTTTATGCCCCTGTACACACGCTTGATTCTCTTTCGAAGACATAGCAATCCATAGGTTTTAAGATACTTTCTAGTCAGGTACATTCTTAGGCATTTAATATGAGGTTTTGAGTCCATTTCGTTTAGCAAGGTGTAGCACTTGTGTATTACATATTTGGCTTAAGGAACTTTATCTGTGCTCATTTCAATCTCTGGTTTTAGGCAGCACCCCAACTCACCTTTACCCTTAGCAAGCATAAGTTGGTTTTCTAAATTTGAGACCCTGTTCTGTTTTGTATTTCAGTTCCTGTGTAGCCAAGTTTACATTCCGTGTATTAGTGATATCTTATGATGTTTCTTTTTCTGTGTGACTTATTTCAGTTAGAATCATCATACCTGAATCCACTCATTATGCTGCTACGGGCCTGATGACATAGATATCATTGCTGAGTGATATTGCATTGTACGTAAGTACCACAACTTCTTTATCCATTACTCACTTTCTGCGATATTGAACTTGTACCGTAAACGAGGTTCTTGTAAACAGAGCCGTCCCAAACTTTGGGGTGGCTGTGTCTTTTTGATTTTAATTTCCCTAAGCTATAGGACCATAAGTGGAAGTGCCCTAGGCTCTGTTGCTTTGTTTTTTAGATGTTTCAGAAAACACCATACACTTCTCCCGAGTGGCTGTTGGCAATTTACATCCCGCCCATCAGCATAACAAGGCTCCCAGTTCTCCATGGCCTGTCCTGCCTTCTGGATTTCACACTTTTTTCAGATGGCCCTTTTGACCGGGGGGAAGTGAGACTTCATTGTATTGCAGATTTCCTTTGCAAGCTTGCTTGGTTGGCCAAAAAGGGCGTATGCGTTTTTTCCTGAATATATTCAGGAAAAAACGCATACGCCCTTTTTGGCCAAGTGCATCATTGTGGACGTTCTGCCTCTTTTCCTATGCTTTAACTGCAATTCCAGTCTACCTCCTGAAATCGGTTTCCTGCAATTCTGCCCCGCTTTCAAGTCCTCTTGGCAGCCTTACTTCAGTATATTTTTGGACGATAGCTGTCATTTATAACTCTGCAGGTTTGTGAATTACAGTGCCCCTGAGCTCCTTTCTTCAACTCGCTTTCTTGTGAGATGGTCGCAACACTGCATGATTGCTTCAGGCCCTAATCTGGTTCCGGCACGGCACGCTGAGCCTTTGGTTAATTCCTCTTCCTGGTGGGAAATGAGAGTTAAATTTGCCCGTCCAGACACCTCCAGCTAGTCTCTCATTGGTTCTCCCTATTCCTGTTAATCTTCCGTAGAAATTGCAAACTGGGCCAAACAGGAGGTTAAAGGCACTGACTCTCCAAGTCGGGAGAGTGTTAGTAAAGCGTCTGGAATGTTGCACCCGAGTACCAGGGGACGAGAACTGAGACATATTTGAACACGTCTCCCGATCGCACGGTGGATCATACTCTGGGTTCCACATGCATGTTTTAGCTGAAGGAAGAATCCCTTAAACCTGGAGAGTTGAGACCCGTGGAATGGGTACCATGCAATATGACTTCAAAGGGTCTTCATTTGCTCACCGAACCTCTCCAATCCTATCACTGCTGCGTTTATGCCCCTGTACACACGCTTGATTCTCTTTCGGAGACATAGCAATCCATAGGTTTTAAGATACTTACTAGTCAGGTACATTCTTAGGCGTTTAATATGGGGTGTTGAGTCCATTTCGTTGAGCAAGGAGTAGCTCTTGTCTATTCCATATTTGGCTTAAGGAACTTTATCTGTGTTCATTTCAATCTCTGGTTTTAGGCAGCACCCCAACTCACCTTTCCCCTTAGCAAGCATAAGTTGGTTTTCTAAATTTGAGACCCTGTTCTGTTTTGTAATTCAGTTCCTGTGTAGCCAAGTTTACATTCCGTGTATTAGTGATATCTTATGATGTTTCTTTTTCTGTGTGACTTATTTCAGTTAGAATCATCATACCTGAATCCCCTCATTATGCTGCTACGGGCCTGATGACATAGATTTCATTGCTGAGTGATATTGCATTGTACGTAAGTACCACAACTTCTTTATCCATTACTCACTTTCTGCGATATTGAACTTGTACCGTAAACGAGGTTCTTGTAAACAGAGCCGTCCCAAACTTTGGGGTGGCTGTGTCTTTTTGATTTTAATTTCCCTAAGCTATAGGACCATAAGTGGAAGTGCCCTAGGCTCTGTTGCTTTGTTTTTTAGATGTTTCAGGAAACACCATACACTTCTCCCGAGTGGCTGTTGGCAATTTACATCCCGCCCATCAGCATAACAAGGCTCCCAGTTCTCCATGGCCTGTCCTGCCTTCTGGATTTTACACTATTTTCAGATGGCCCTTTTGACCGGGGGGAAGTGAGACTTCATTGTAGTGCAGATTTCCTTTGCAAGCTTGCTTGGTTGGCCAAAAAGTTCGTATGCATTTTTTCCTGAATATATTCAGGAAAAAACGCATATGCCCTTTTTGGCCAAGTGCATCATTGTGGACGTTCTGCCTCTTTTCCTATGCTTTAACTGCAATTCCAGTCTACCTCCTGAAATCGGTTTCCTGCAATTCTGCCCCGCTTTCAAGTCCTCTTGGCAGCCTTACTTCAGTATATTTTTGGACGATAGCTGTCATTTATAACTCTGCAGGTTTGTGAATTACAGTGCCCCTGAGCTCCTTTCTTCAACTCGCTTTCTTGTGAGCTGGTCGCAACACCGCGGGATTGCTTCAGGCCCTAATCTGGTTCCGGCACGGCACGCTGAGCCTTTGGTTAATTCCTCTTCCTGGTGGGAAATGAGAGTTAAATTTGCCCGTCCAGACACCTCCAGCTAGTCTCTCATTGGTTCTCCCTATTCCTGTTCATCTTCCGCAGAAATTGCAAACTGGGCCAAACAGGAGGTTAAAGGCACTGACTCTCCAAGTCGGGAGAGTGTTAGTAAAGCGTCTGGAATGTTGCACCCGAGTACCAGGGGACGAGAACTGAGACATATTTGAACACGTCTCCCGATCACACGGTTGATCATACTCTGGGTTCCACATGCATGTTTTAGCTGAAGGAAGAATCCCTTAAACCTGGAGAGTTGAGACCCGTGGAATGGGTACCATGCAATATGACTTCAAAGGGTCTTCATTTGCTCACTGAACCTCTCCAATCCTATCACTGCTGCGTTTATGCCCCTGTACACACGCTTGATTCTCTTTCGGAGACATAGCAATCCATAGCGTTTAAGATAGTTACTAGTCAGGTACATTCTTAGGCGTTTAATATGGGGTGTTGAGTCCATTTCGTTGAGCAAGGAGTAGCTCTTATCTATTACATATTTGGCTTAAGGAAATTTATCTGTGCTCATTTCAATCTCTGGTTTTAGGCAGCACCCCAACTCACCTTTCCCCTTAGCAAGCATAAGTTGGTTTTCTAAATTTGAGACCCTGTTCTGTTTTGTAATTCAGTTCCTGTGTAGCCAAGTTTACATTCCGTGTATTAGTGATATCTTATGATGTTTCTTTTTCTGTGTGACTTATTTCAGTTAGAATCATCATACCTGAATCCACTCATTATGCTGCTACGGGCCTGATGACATAGATTTCATTGCTGAGTGATATTGCATTGTACGTAAGTACCACAACTTCTTTATCCGTATTTCACTTTCTGCGATATTCAACTTGTACTGTAAACGAGGTTCTTGTAAACAGAGCCATCCCAAACTTTGGGGTGGCTGTGTCTTTTTGATTTTAATTTCCCTAAGCTGTAGGACCATAAGTGGAAGTGCCCTAGGCTCTGTTGCTTTGTTTTTTAGATGTTTCAGGAAACACCATACACTTCTCCCGAGTGGCTGTTGGCAATTTACATCCCGCCCATCAGCATAACAAGGCTCCCAGTTCTCCATGGCCTGTCCTGCCTTCTGGATTTTACACTTTTTTCAGATGGCCCTTTTGACCGGGGGGAAGTGAGACTTCATTGTAGTGCAGATTTCCTTTGCAAGCTTGCTTGGTTGGCCAAAAAGGGCGTATGCGTTTTTTCCTGAATATATTCAGGAAAAAACGCATACGCCCTTTTTGGCCAAGTGCATCATTGTGGACGTTCTGCCTCTTTTCCTATGCTTTAACTGCAATTCCAGTCTACCTCCTGAAATCGGTTTCCTGCAATTCTGCCCCGCTTTCAAGTCCTCTTGGCAGCCTTACTTCAGTATATTTTTGGACGATAGCTGTCATTTATAACTCTGCAGGTTTGTGAATTACAGTGCCCCTGAGCTCCTTTCTTCAACTCGCTTTCTTGTGAGATGGTCGCAACACCGCAGGATTGCTTCAGGCCCTAATCCGGTTCCGGCACGGCACGCTGAGCCTTTGGTTAATTCCTCTTCCTGGTGGGAAATGAGAGTTAAATTTGCCCGTCCAGACACCTCCAGCTAGTCTCTCATTGGTTCTCCCTATTCCTGTTCATCTTCCGCAGAAATTGCAAACTGGGCCAAACAGGAGGTTAAAGGCACTGACTCTCCAAGTCGGGAGAGTGTTAGTAAAGCGTCTGGAATGTTGCACCCGAGTACCAGGGGACGAGAACTGAGACATATTTGAACACGTCTCCCGATCGCACGGTGGATCATACTCTGGGTTCCACATGCATGTTTTAGCTGAAGGAAGAATCCCTTAAACCTGGAGAGTTGAGACCCGTGGAATGGGTACCATGCAATATGACTTCAAAGGGTCTTCATTTGCTCACCGAACCTCTCCAATCCTATCACTGCTGCGTTTATGCCCCTGTACACACGCTTGATTCTCTTTCGGAGACATAGCAATCCATAGGTTTTACGATACTTACTAGTCAGGTACATTCTTAGGCGTTTAATATGGGGTGTTGAGTCCATTTCGTTGAGCAAGGAGTAGCTCTTGTCTATTCCATATTTGGCTTAAGGAACTTTATCTGTGTTCATTTCAATCTCTGGTTTTAGGCAGCACCCCAACTCACCTTTACCCTTAGCAAGCATAAGTTGGTTTTCTAAATTTGAGACCCTGTTCTGTTTTGTAATTCACTTCCTGTGTAGCCAAGTTTACATTCCGTGTATTAGTGATATCTTATGATGTTTCTTTTTCTGTGTGACTTATTTCAATTAGAATCATCATACCTGAATCCCCTCATTATGCTGCTACGGGCCTGATGACATAGATTTCATTGCTGAGTGATATTGCATTGTACGTAAGTACCACAACTTCTTTATCCATTACTCACTTTCTGCGATATTGAACTTGTACCGTAAACGAGGTTCTTGTAAACAGAGCCGTCCCAAACTTTGGGGTGGCTGTGTCTTTTTGATTTTAATTTCCCTAAGCTATAGGACCATAAGTGGAAGTGCCCTAGGCTCTGTTGCTTTGTTTTTTAGATGTTTCAGGAAACACCATACACTTCTCCCGAGTGGCTGTTGGCAATTTACATCCCGCCCATCAGCATAACAAGGCTCCCAGTTCTCCATGGCCTGTCCTGCCTTCTGGATTTTACACTTTTTTCAGATGGCCCTTTTGACCGGGGGGAAGTGAGACTTCATTGTAGTGCAGATTTCATTTGCAAGCTTGCTTGGTTGGCCAAAAAGGGCGTATGCGTTTTTTCCTGAATATATTCAGGAAAAAACGCATACGCCCTTTTTGGCCAAGTGCATCATTGTGGACGTTCTGCCTCTTTTCCTATGCTTTAACTGCAATTCCAGTCTACTTCCTGAAATCGGTTTCTTGCAATTCTGCCCCGCATTCAAGTCCTCTTGGCAGCCTTACTTCAGTATATTTTTGGACGATAGCTGTCATTTATAACTCTGCAGGTTTGTGAATTACAGTGCCCCTGAGCTCCTTTCTTCAACTCGCTTTCTTGTGAGCTGGCCGCAACACCGCAGGATTGCTTCAGGCCCTAATCTGGTTCCGGCACGGCACGCTGAGCCTTTGGTTAATTCCTCTTCCTGGTGGGAAATGAGAGTTAAATTTGCCCGTCCAGACACCTCCAGCTAGTCTCTCATTGGTTCTCCCTATTCCTGTTCATCTTCCGCAGAAATTGCAAACTGGGCCAAACAGGAGGTTAAAGGCACTGACTCTCCAAGTCGGGAGAGTGTTAGTAAAGCGTCTGGAATGTTGCACCCGAGTACCAGGGGACGAGAACTGAGACATATTTGAACACGTCTCCCGATCACACAGTGGATCATACTCTGGGTTCCACATGCATGTTTTAGCTGAAGGAAGAATCCCTTAAACCTGGAGAGTTGAGACCCGTGGAATGGGTACCATGCAATATGACTTCAAAGGGTCTTCATTTGCTCACCGAACCTCTCCAATCCTATCACTGCTGCGTTTATGCCCCTGTACACACGCTTGATTCTCTTTCGGAGACATAGCAATCCATAGGTTTTAAGATACTTACTAGTCAGGTACATTCTTAGGCGTTTAATATGGGGTGTTGAGTCCATTTCGTTGAGCAAGGAGTAGCTCTTGTCTATTCTATATTTGGCTTAAGGAACTTTATCTGTGCTCATTTCAATCTCTGGTTTTAGGCAGCACCCCAACTCACCTTTCTCCTTAGCAAGAATAAGTTGGTTTTCTAAATTTGAGACCCTGTTCTGTTTTGTAATTCAGTTCCTGTGTAGCCAAGTTTACATTCCATGTATTAGTGATATCTTATGATGTTTCTTTTTCTGTGTGACTTATTTCAGTTAGAATAATCATACCTGAATCCACTCATTATGCTGCTATGGGCCTGATGAGATAGATTTCATTGCTGAGTGATATTGCATTGTACGTAAGTACCACAACTTCTTTATCCATTACTCACTTTCTGCGATATTGAACTTGTACCGTAAACGAGGTTCTTGTAAACAGAGCCGTCCCAAACTTTGGGGTGGCTGTGTGTTTTTGATTTTAATTTCCCTAAGCTATAGGACCATAAGTGGAAGTGCCCTAGGCTCTGTTGCTTTGTTTTTTAGATGTTTCAGGAAACACCATACACTTCTCCCGAGTGGCTGTTGGCAATTTGCATCCCGCCCATCAGCATAACAAGGCTCCCAGTTCTCCATGGCCTGTCCTGCCTTCTGGATTTTACACTTTTTTCAGATGGCCCTTTTGACCGGGGGGAAGTGAGACTTCATTGTAGTGCAGATTTCCTTTGCAAGCATGCTTGGTTGGCCAAAAAGGGCGTATGCGTTTTTTCCTGAATATATTCAGGAAAAAACGCATACGCCCTTTTTGGCCAAGTGCATCATTGTGGACGTTCTGCCTCTTTTCCTATGCTTTCACTGCAATTCCAGTCTACCTCCTGAAATCGGTTTCCTGCAATTCTGCCCCGCTTTCAAGTCCTCTTGGCAGCCTTACTTCAGTATATTTTTGGACGATAGCTGTCATTTGTAACTCTGCAGGTTTGTGAATTACAGTGCCCCTGAGCTCCTTTCTTCAACTCGCTTTCTTGTGAGCTGGTCGCAACACCGCAGGATTGCTTCAGGCCCTAATCTGGTTCCGGCACGGCACGCTGAGCCTTTGGTTAATTCCTCTTCCTGGTGGGAAATGAGAGTTAAATTTGCCCGTCCAGACACCTCCAGCTAGTCTCTCATTGGTTCTCCCTATTCCTGTTCATCTTCCGCAGAAATTGCAAACTGGGCCAAACAGGAGGTTAAAGGCACTGACTCTCCAAGTCGGGAGAGTGTTAGTAAAGTGTCTGGAATGTTGCACCCGAGTACCAGGGGACGAGAACTGAGACATATTTGAACACGTCTCCCGATCGCACGGTGGATCATACTCTGGGTTCCACATGCATGTTTTAGCTGAAGGAAGAATCCCTTAAAACTGGAGAGTTGAGACCCGTGGAATGGGTACCATGCAATATGACTTCAAAGGGTCTTCATTTGCTCACCGAACCTCTCCAATGCTATCACTGCTGCGTTTATGCCCCTGTACACACGCTTGATTCTCTTTCGGAGACATAGCAATCCATAGGTTTTAAGATACTTACTAGTCAGGTACATTCTTAGGCGTTTAATATGGGGTGTTGAGTCCATTTCGTTGAGCAAGGAGTAGCTCTTGTCTATTCTATATTTGGCTTAAGGAACTTTATCTGTGCTCATTTCAATCTCTGGTTTTAGGCAGCACCCCAACTCACCTTTCTCCTTAGCAAGAATAAGTTGGTTTTCTAAATTTGAGACCCTGTTCTGTTTTGTAATTCAGTTCCTGTGTAGCCAAGTTTACATTCCGTGTATTAGTGATATCTTATGATGTTTCTTTTTCTGTGTGACTTATTTCAGTTAGAATCATCATACCTGAATCCACTCATTATGCTGCTATGGGCCTGATGAGATAGATTTCATTGCTGAGTGATATTGCATTGTACGTAAGTACCACAACTTCTTTATCCATTACTCACTTTCTGCGATATTGAACTTGTACCGTAAACGAGGTTCTTGTAAACAGAGCCGTCCCAAACTTTGGGGTGGCTGTGTCTTTTTGATTTTAATTTCCCTAAGCTATAGGACCATAAGTGGAAGTGCCCTAGGCTCTGTTGCTTTGTTTTTAAGATGTTTCAGGAAACACCATACACTTCTCCCGAGTGGCTGTTGGCAATTTACATCCCGCCCATCAGCATAACAAGGCTCCCAGTTCTCCATGGCCTGTCCTGCCTTCTGGATTTTACACTTTTTTCAGATGGCCCTTTTGACCGGGGGGAAGTGAGACTTCATTGTAGTGCAGATTTCCTTTGCAAGCATGCTTGGTTGGCCAAAAAGTTCGTATGCATTTTTTCCTGAATATATTCAGGAAAAAACGCATACGCCCTTTTTGGCCAAGTGCATCATTGTGGACGTTCTGCCTCTTTTCCTATGCTTTAACTGCAATTCCAGTCTACCTCCTGAAATCGGTTTCCTGCAATTCTGCCCCGCTTTCAAGTCCTCTTGGCAGCCTTACTTCAGTATATTTTTGGACGATAGCTGTCATTTGTAACTCTGCAGGTTTGTGAATTACAGTGCCCCTGAGCTCCTTTCTTCAACTCGCTTTCTTGTGAGCTGGTCGCAACACCGCAGGATTGCTTCAGGCCCTAATCTGGTTCCGGCACGGCACGCTGAGCCTTTGGTTAATTCCTCTTCCTGGTGGGAAATGAGAGTTAAATTTGCCCGTCCAGACACCTCCAGCTAGTCTCTCATTGGTTCTCCCTATTCCTGTTCATCTTCCGCAGAAATTGCAAACTGGGCCAAACAGGAGGTTAAAGGCACTGACTCTCCAAGTCGGGAGAGTGTTAGTAAAGCGTCTGGAATGTTGCACCCGAGTACCAGGGGACGAGAACTGAGACATATTTGAACACGTCTCCCGATCGCACAGTGGATCATACTCTGGGTTCCACATGCATGTTTTAGCTGAAGGAAGAATCCCTTAAACCTGGAGAGTTGAGACCCGTGGAATGGGTACCATGCAATATGACTTCAAAGGGTCTTCATTTGCTCACCGAACCTCTCCAATCCTATCACTGCTGCGTTTATGCCCCTGTACACACGCTTGATTCTCTTTCGGAGACATAGCAATCCATAGGTTTTAAGATACTTACTAGTCAGGTACATTCTTAGGCGTTTAATATGGGGTGTTGAGTCCATTTCGTTGAGCAAGGAGTAGCTCTTGTCTATTCTATATTTGGCTTAAGGAACTTTATCTGTGTTCATTTCAATCTCTGGTTTTAGGCAGCACCCCAACTCACGTTTACCCTTAGCAAGCATAAGTTGGTTTTCTAAATTTGAGACCCTGTTCTGTTTTGTAATTCACTTCCTGTGTAGCCAAGTTTACATTCCGTGTATTAGTGATATCTTATGATGTTTCTTTTTCTGTGTGACTTATTTCAGTTAGAATCATCATACCTGAATCCACTCATTATGCTGCTACGGGCCTGATGACATAGATTTCATTGCTGAATGATTTTGCATTTTACGTAAGTACCACAACTTCTTTATCCATTACTCACTTTCTGCGATATTGAACTTGTACCGTAAACGAGGTTCTTGTAAACAGAGCCGTCCCAAACTTTGGGGTGGCTGTGTCTTTTTGATTTTAATTTCCCTAAGCTATAGGACCATAAGTGGAAGTGCCCTAGGCTCTGTTGCTTTGTTTTTTAGATGTTTCAGGAAACACCATACACTTCTCCCGAGTGGCTGTTGGCAATTTGCATCCCGCCCATCAGCATAACAAGGCTCCCAGTTCTCCATGGCCTGTCCTGCCTTCTGGATTTTACACTTTTTTCAGATGGCCCTTTTGACCGGGGGGAAGTGAGACTTCATTGTAGTGCAGATTTCCTTTGCAAGCATGCTTGGTTGGCCAAAAAGGGCGTATGCGTTTTTTCCTGAATATATTCAGGAAAAAACGCATACGCCCTTTTTGGCCAAGTGCATCATTGTGGACGTTCTGCCTCTTTTCCTATGCTTTAACTGCAATTCCAGTCTACCTCCTGAAATCGGTTTCCTGCAATTCTGCCCCGCTTTCAAGTCCTCTTGGCAGCCTTACTTCAGTATATTTTTGGACGATAGCTGTCATTTGTAACTCTGCAGGTTTGTGAATTACAGTGCCCCTGAGCTCCTTTCTTCAACTCGCTTTCTTGTGAGCTGGTCGCAACACCGCAGGATTGCTTCAGGCCCTAATCTGGTTCCGGCACGGCACGCTGAGCCTTTGGTTAATTCCTCTTCCTGGTGGGAAATGAGAGTTAAATTTGCCCGTCCAGACACCTCCAGCTAGTCTCTCATTGGTTCTCCCTATTCCTGTTCATCTTCCGCAGAAATTGCAAACTGGGCCAAACAGGAGGTTAAAGGCACTGACTCTCCAAGTCGGGAGAGTGTTAGTAAAGTGTCTGGAATGTTGCACCCGAGTACCAGGGGACGAGAACTGAGACATATTTGAACACGTCTCCCGATCGCACGGTGGATCATACTCTGGGTTCCACATGCATGTTTTAGCTGAAGGAAGAATCCCTTAAACCTGGAGAGTTGAGACCCGTGGAATGGGTACCATGCAATATGACTTCAAAGGGTCTTCATTTGCTCACCGAACCTCTCCAATCCTATCACTGCTGCGTTTATGCCCCTGTACACACGCTTGATTCTCTTTCGGAGACATAGCAATCCGTAGGTTTTAAGATACTTACTAGTCAGGTACATTCTTAGGCGTTTAATATGAGGTGTTGAGTCCATTTCGTTGAGCAAGGTGTAGCTCTTGTCTATTACATATTTGGCTTAAGGAACTTTATCTGTGCTCATTTCAATCTCTGGTTTTAGGCAGCACCCCAACTCACGTTTCCCCTTAGCAAGCATAAGTTGGTTTTCTAAATTTGAGACCCTGTTCTGTTTTGTATTTCAGTTCCTGTGTAGCCAAGTTTACATTCCGTGTATTAGTGATATCTTATGATGTTTCTTTTTCTGTGTGACTTATTTCAGTTAGAATCATCATACCTGAATCCACTCATTATGCTGCTACGGGCCTGATGACATAGATTTCATTGCTGAGTGATATTGCATTGTACGTAAGTACCACAACTTCTTTATCCATTACTCACTTTCTGCGATATTGAACTTGTACCGTAAACGAGGTTCTTGTAAACAGAGCCGTCCCAAACTTTGGGGTGGCTGTGTCTTTTTGATTTTAATTTCCCTAAGCTATAGGACCATAAGTGGAAGTGCCCTAGGCTCTGTTGCTTTGTTTTTTAGATGTTTCAGGAAACACCATACACTTCTCCCGAGTGGCTGTTGACAATTTACATCCCGCCCATCAGCATAACAAGGCTCCCAGTTCTCCATGGCCTGTCCTGCCTTCTGGATTTTACACTTTTTTCAGATGGCCCTTTTGACCGGGGGGAAGTGAGACTTCATTGTAGTGCAGATTTCCTTTGCAAGCTTGCTTGGTTGGCCAAAAAGGGCGTATGCGTTTTTTCCTGAATATATTCAGGAAAAAACGCATACGCCCTTTTTGGCCAAGTGCATCATTGTGGACGTTCTGCCTCTTTTCCTATGCTTTAACTGCAATTCCAGTCTACCTCCTGAAATCGGTTTCCTGCAATTCTGCCCCGCTTTCAAGTCCTCTTGGCAGCCTTACTTCAGTATATTTTTGGACGATAGCTGTCATTTATAACTCTGCAGGTTTGTGAATTACAGTGCCCCTGAGCTCCTTTCTTCATCTCGCTTTCTTGTGAGATGGTCGCAACACCGCAGGATTGCTTCAGGCCCTAATCTGGTTCCGGCACGGCACGCTGAGCCTTTGGTTAATTCCTCTTCCTGGTGGGAAATGAGAGTTAAATTTGCCCGTCCAGACACCTCCAGCTAGTCTCTCATTGGTTCTCCCTATTCCTGTTCATCTTCCGCAGAAATTGCAAACTGGGCCAAACAGGAGGTTAAAGGCACTGACTCTCCAAGTCGGGAGAGTGTTAGTAAAGCGTCTGGAATGTTGCACCCGAGTACCAGGGGACGAGAACTGAGACATATTTGAACACGTCTCCCGATCGCACGGTGGATCATACTCTGGGTTCCACATGCATGTTTTAGCTGAAGGAAGAATCCCTTAAACCTGGAGAGTTGAGACCCGTGGAATGGGTACCATGCAATATGACTTCAAAGGGTCTTCATTTGCTCACCGAACCTCTCCAATCCTATCACTGCTGCGTTTATGCCCCTGTACACATGCTTGATTCTCTTTCGGAGACATAGCAATCCATAGGTTTTAAGATACTTACTAGTCAGGTACATTCTTAGGCGTTTAATATGGGGTTTTGAGTCCATTTCGTTGAGCAAGGAGTAGCTCTTGTCTATTCCATATTTGGCTTAAGGAACTTTATCTGTGTTCGTTTCAATCTCTGGTTTTAGGCAGCACCCCAACTCACCTTTACCCTTAGCAAGCATAAGTTGGTTTTCTAAATTTGAGACCCTGTTCTGTTTTGTAATTCAGTTCCTGTGTAGCCAAGTTTACATTCCGTGTATTAGTGATATCTTATGATGTTTCTTTTTCTGTGTGACTTATCTCAGTTAGAATCATCATACCTGAATCCCCTCATTATGCTGCTACGGGCCTGATGACATAGATTTCATTGCTGAGTGATATTGCATTGTACATAAGTACCACAACTTCTTTATCCATTACTCACTTTCTGCGATATTGAACTTGTACCGTAAACGAGGTTCTTGTAAACAGAGCCGTCCCAAACTTTGGGGTGGCTGTGTCTTTTTGATTTTAATTTCCCTAAGCTATAGGACCATAAGTGGAAGTGCCCTAGGCTCTGTTGCTTTGTTTTTTAGATGTTTCAGGAAACACCATACACTTCTCCCGAGTGGCTGTTGGCAATTTACATCCCGCCCATCAGCATAACAAGGCTCCCAGTTCTCCATGGCCTGTCCTGCCTTCTGGATTTTACACTTTTTTCAGATGGCCCTTTTGACCGGGGGGAAGTGAGACTTCATTGTAGTGCAGATTTCCTTTGCAAGCTTGCTTGGTTGGCCAAAAAGGGCGTATGCGTTTTTTCCTGAATATATTCAGGAAAACACGCATACGCCCTTTTTGGCCAAGTGCATCATTGTGGACGTTCTGCCTCTTTTCCTATGCTTTAACTGCAATTCCAGTCTACCTCCTGAAATCGGTTTCCTGCAATTCTGCCCCGCTTTCAAGTCCTCATGGCAGCCTTACTTCAGTATATTTTTGGACGATAGCTGTCATTTATAACTCTGCAGGTTTGTGAATTACAGTGCCCCTGAGCTCCTTTCTTCAACTCGCTTTCTTGTGAGCTGGCCGCAACACTGCAGGATTTCTTCAGGCCCTAATCTGGTTCCGGCACGGCACGCTGAGCCTTTGGTTAATTCCTCTTCCTGGTGGGAAATGAGAGTTAAATTTGCCCGTCCAGACACCTCCAGCTAGTCTCTCATTGGTTCTCCCTATTCCTGTTCATCTTCCACAGAAATTGCAAACTGGGCCAAACAGGAGGTTAAAGGCACTGAATCTTCAAGTCGGGAGAGTGTTAGTAAAGCGTCTGGAATGTTGCACCCGAGTACCAGGGGACGAGAACTGAGACATATTTGAACACGTCTCCCGATCGCACGGTGGATCATACTCTGGGTTCCACATGCATGTTTTAGCTGAAGGAAGAATCCCTTAAACCTGGAGAGTTGAGACCCGTGGAATGGGTACCATGCAATATGACTTCAAAGGGTCTTCATTTGCTCACCGAACCTCTCCAATCCTATCACTGCTGCGTTTATGCCCCTGTACACACGCTTTATTCTCTTTCGGAGACATAGCAATCTGTAGGTTTTAAGATACTTACTAGTCAGGTACATTCTTAGGCGTTTAATATGAGGTGTTGAGTCCATTTCGTTGAGCAAGGTGTAGCTCTTGTCTATTACATATTTGGCTTAAGGAACTTTATCTGTGCTCATTTCAATCTCTGGTTTTAGGCAGCACCCCAACTCACCTTTCCCCTTAGCAAGCATAAGTTGGTTTTCTAAATTTGAGACCCTGTTCTGTTTTGTATTTCAGTTCCTGTGTAGCCAAGTTTACATTCCGTGTATTAGTGATATCTTATGATGTTTCTTTTTCTGTGTGACTTATTTCAGTTAGAATCATCATACCTGAATCCACTCATTATGCTGCTACGGGCCTGATGACATAGATTTCATTGCTGAGTGATATTGCATTGTACGTAAGTACCACAACTTCTTTATCCATTACTCACTTTCTGCGATATTGAACTTGTACCGTAAACGAGGTTCTTGTAAACAGAGCCGTCCCAAACTTTGGGGTGGCTGTGTCTTTTTGATTTTAATTTCCCTAAGCTATAGGACCATAAGTGGAAGTGCCCTAGTCTCTGTTGCTTTGGTTTTTAGATGTTTCAGGAAACACCATACACTTCTCCCGAGTGGCTGTTGGCAATTTACATCCCGCCCATCAGCATAACAAGGCTCCCAGTTCTCCATGGCCTGTCCTGCCTTCTGGATTTTACACTTTTTTCAGATGGCCCTTTTGACCGGGGGGAAGTGAGACTTCATTGTAGTGCAGATTTCCTTTGCAAGCTTGCTTGGTTGGCCAAAAAGGGCGTATGCGTTTTTTCCTGAATATATTCAGGAAAAAACGCATACGCCCTTTTTGGCCAAGTGCATCATTGTGGACGTTCTGCCTCTTTTCCTATGCTTTAACTGCAATTCCAGTCTACCTCCTGAAGTCGGTTTCCTGCAATTCTGCCCCGCTTTCAAGTCCTCTTGGCAGCCTTACTTCAGTATATTTTTGGACGATAGCTGTCATTTATAACTCTGCAGGTTTGTGAATTACAGTGCCCCTGAGCTCCTTTCTTCAACTTGCTTTCTTGTGAGATGGTCGCAACACCGCAGGATTGCTTCAGGCCCTAATCTGGTTCCGGCACGGCACGCTGAGCCTTTGGTTAATTCCTCTTCCTGGTGGGAAATGAGAGTTAAATTTGCCCGTCCAGACACCTCCAGCTAGTCTCTCATTGGTTCTCCCTATTCCTGTTAATCTTCCGCAGAAATTGCAAACTGGGCCAAACAGGAGGTTAAAGGCACTGACTCTCCAAGTCGGGAGAGTGTTAGTAAAGCGTCTGGAATGTTGCACCCGAGTACCAGGGGACGAGAACTGAGACATATTTGAACACGTCTCCCGATCGCACGGTGGATCATACTCTGGGTTCCACATGCATGTTTTAGCTGAAGGAAGAATCCCTTAAACCTGGAGAGTTGAGACCCGTGGAATGGGTACCATGCAATATGACTTCAAAGGGTCTTCATTTGCTCACCGAACCTCTCCAATCCTATCACTGCTGCGTTTATGCCCCTGTACACACGCTTGATTCTCTTTCGGAGACATAGCAATCCATAGGTTTTAAGATACTTACTAGTCAGGTACATTCTTAGGCGTTTAATATGGGGTGTTGAGTCCATTTCGTTGAGCAAGGAGTAGCTCTTGTCTATTCCATATTTGGCTTAAGGAACTTTATCTGTGTTCGTTTCAATCTCTGGTTTTAGGCAGCACCCCAACTCACCTTTACCCTTAGCAAGCATAAGTTGGTTTTCTAAATTTGAGACCCTGTTCTGTTTTGTAATTCAGTTCCTGTGTAGCCAAGTTTACATTCCGTGTATTAGTGATATCTTATGATGTTTCTTTTTCTGTGTGACTTATCTCAGTTAGAATCATCATACCTGAATCCCCTCATTATGCTGCTACGGGCCTGATGACATAGATTTCATTGCTGAGTGATATTGCATTGTACATAAGTACCACAACTTCTTTATCCATTACTCACTTTCTGCGATATTGAACTTGTACCGTAAACGAGGTTCTTGTAAACAGAGCCGTCCCAAACTTTGGGGTGGCTGTGTCTTTTTGATTTTAATTTCCCTAAGCTATAGGACCATAAGTGGAAGTGCCCTAGGCTCTGTTGCTTTGTTTTTTAGATGTTTCAGGAAACACCATACACTTCTCCCGAGTGGCTGTTGGCAATTTACATCCCGCCCATCAGCATAACAAGGCTCCCAGTTCTCCATGGCCTGTCCTGCCTTCTGGATTTTACACTTTTTTCAGATGGCCCTTTTGACCGGGGGGAAGTGAGACTTCATTGTAGTGCAGATTTCCTTTGCAAGCTTGCTTGGTTGGCCAAAAAGGGCGTATGCGTTTTTTCCTGAATATATTCAGGAAAAAACGCATACGCCCTTTTTGGCCAAGTGCATCATTGTGGACGTTCTGCCTCTTTTCCTATGCTTTAACTGCAATTCCAGTCTACCTCCTGAAATCGGTTTCCTGCAATTCTGCCCCGCTTTCAAGTCCTCTTGGCAGCCTTACTTCAGTATATTTTTGGACGAGAGCTGTCATTTATAACTCTGCAGGTTTGTGAATTACAGTGCCCCTGAGCTCCTTTCTTCAACTCGCTTTCTTGTGAGATGGTCGCAACACCGCATGATTGCTTCAGGCCCTAATCTGGTTCCGGCACGGCACGCTGAGCCTTTGGTTAATTCCTCTTCCTGGTGGGAAATGAGAGTTAAATTTGCCCGTCCAGACACCTCCAGCTAGTCTCTCATTGGTTCTCCCTATTCCTGTTCATCTTCCGCAGAAATTGCAAACTGGGCCAAACAGGAGGTTAAAGGCACTGAATCTTCAAGTCGGGAGAGTGTTAGTAAAGCGTCTGGAATGTTGCACCCGAGTACCAGGGGACGAGAACTGAGACATATTTGAACACGTCTCCCGATCGCACGGTGGATCATACTCTGGGTTCCACATGCATGTTTTAGCTGAAGGAAGAATCCCTTAAACCTGGAGAGTTGAGACCCGTGGAATGGGTACCATGCAATATGACTTCAAAGGGTCTTCATTTGCTCACCGAACCTCTCCAATCCTATCACTGCTGCGTTTATGCCCCTGTACACACGCTTTATTCTCTTTCGGAGACATAGCAATCTGTAGGTTTTAAGATACTTACTAGTCAGGTACATTCTTAGGCGTTTAATATGAGGTGTTGAGTCCATTTCGTTGAGCAAGGTGTAGCTCTTGTCTATTACATATTTGGCTTAAGGAACTTTATCTGTGCTCATTTCAATCTCTGGTTTTAGGCAGCACCCCAACTCACCTTTCCCCTTAGCAAGCATAAGTTGGTTTTCTAAATTTGAGACCCTGTTCTGTTTTGTATTTCAGTTCCTGTGTAGCCAAGTTTACATTCCGTGTATTAGTGATATCTTATGATGTTTCTTTTTCTGTGTGACTTATTTCAGTTAGAATCATCATACCTGAATCCACTCATTATGCTGCTACGGGCCTGATGACATAGATTTCATTGCTGAGTGATATTGCATTGTACGTAAGTACCACAACTTCTTTATCCATTACTCACTTTCTGCGATATTGAACTTGTACCGTAAACGAGGTTCTTGTAAACAGAGCCGTCCCAAACTTTGGGGTGGCTGTGTCTTTTTGATTTTAATTTCCCTAAGCTATAGGACCATAAGTGGAAGTGCCCTAGTCTCTGTTGCTTTGGTTTTTAGATGTTTCAGGAAACACCATACACTTCTCCCGAGTGGCTGTTGGCAATTTACATCCCGCCCATCAGCATAACAAGGCTCCCAGTTCTCCATGGCCTGTCCTGCCTTCTGGATTTTACACTTTTTTCAGATGGCCCTTTTGACCGGGGGGAAGTGAGACTTCATTGTAGTGCAGATTTCCTTTGCAAGCTTGCTTGGTTGGCCAAAAAGGGCGTATGCGTTTTTTCCTGAATATATTCAGGAAAAAACGCATACGCCCTTTTTGGCCAAGTGCATCATTGTGGACGTTCTGCCTCTTTTCCTATGCTTTAACTGCAATTCCAGTCTACCTCCTGAAGTCGGTTTCCTGCAATTCTGCCCCGCTTTCAAGTCCTCTTGGCAGCCTTACTTCAGTATATTTTTGGACGATAGCTGTCATTTATAACTCTGCAGGTTTGTGAATTACAGTGCCCCTGAGCTCCTTTCTTCAACTCGCTTTCTTGTGAGATGGTCGCAACACCGCAGGATTGCTTCAGGCCCTAATCTGGTTCCGGCACGGCACGCTGAGCCTTTGGTTAATTCCTCTTCCTGGTGGGAAATGAGAGTTAAATTTGCCCGTCCAGACACCTCCAGCTAGTCTCTCATTGGTTCTCCCTATTCCTGTTAATCTTCCGCAGAAATTGCAAACTGGGCCAAACAGGAGGTTAAAGGCACTGACTCTCCAAGTCGGGAGAGTGTTAGTAAAGCGTCTGGAATGTTGCACCCGAGTACCAGGGGACGAGAACTGAGACATATTTGAACACGTCTCCCGATCGCACGGTGGATCATACTCTGGGTTCCACATGCATGTTTTAGCTGAAGGAAGAATCCCTTAAACCTGGAGAGTTGAGACCCGTGGAATGGGTACCATGCAATATGACTTCAAAGGGTCTTCATTTGCTCACCGAACCTCTCCAATCCTATCACTGCTGCGTTTATGCCCCTGTACACACGCTTGATTCTCTTTCGGAGACATAGCAATCCATAGGTTTTAAGATACTTACTAGTCAGGTACATTCTTAGGCATTTAATATGGGGTGTTGAGTCCATTTCGTTGAGCAAGGAGTAGCTCTTGTCTATTCCATATTTGGCTTAAGGAACTTTATCTGTGTTCGTTTCAATCTCTGGTTTTAGGCAGCACCCCAACTCACCTTTACCCTTAGCAAGCATAAGTTGGTTTTCTAAATTTGAGACCCTGTTCTGTTTTGTAATTCAGTTCCTGTGTAGCCAAGTTTACATTCCGTGTATTAGTGATATCTTATGATGTTTCTTTTTCTGTGTGACTTATCTCAGTTAGAATCATCATACCTGAATCCCCTCATTATGCTGCTACGGGCCTGATGACATAGATTTCATTGCTGAGTGATATTGCATTGTACATAAGTACCACAACTTCTTTATCCATTACTCACTTTCTGCGATATTGAACTTGTACCGTAAACGAGGTTCTTGTAAACAGAGCCGTCCCAAACTTTGGGGTGGCTGTGTCTTTTTGATTTTAATTTCCCTAAGCTATAGGACCATAAGTGGAAGTGCCCTAGGCTCTGTTGCTTTGTTTTTTAGATGTTTCAGGAAACACCATACACTTCTCCCGAGTGGCTGTTGGCAATTTACATCCCGCCCATCAGCATAACAAGGCTCCCAGTTCTCCATGGCCTGTCCTGCCTTCTGGATTTTACACTTTTTTCAGATGGCCCTTTTGACCGGGGGGAAGTGAGACTTCATTGTAGTGCAGATTTCCTTTGCAAGCTTGCTTGGTTGGCCAAAAAGGGCGTATGCGTTTTTTCCTGAATATATTCAGGAAAAAACGCATACGCCCTTTTTGGCCAAGTGCATCATTGTGGACGTTCTGCCTCTTTTCCTATGCTTTAACTGCAATTCCAGTCTACCTCCTGAAATCGGTTTCCTGCAATTCTGCCCCGCTTTCAAGTCCTCTTGGCAGCCTTACTTCAGTATATTTTTGGACGAGAGCTGTCATTTATAACTCTGCAGGTTTGTGAATTACAGTGCCCCTGAGCTCCTTTCTTCAACTCGCTTTCTTGTGAGATGGTCGCAACACCGCATGATTGCTTCAGGCCCTAATCTGGTTCCGGCACGGCACGCTGAGCCTTTGGTTAATTCCTCTTCCTGGTGGGAAATGAGAGTTAAATTTGCCCGTCCAGACACCTCCAGCTAGTCTCTCATTGGTTCTCCCTATTCCTGTTCATCTTCCGCAGAAATTGCAAACTGGGCCAAACAGGAGGTTAAAGGCACTGAATCTTCAAGTCGGGAGAGTGTTAGTAAAGCGTCTGGAATGTTGCACCCGAGTACCAGGGGACGAGAACTGAGACATATTTGAACACGTCTCCCGATCGCACGGTGGATCATACTCTGGGTTCCACATGCATGTTTTAGCTGAAGGAAGAATCCCTTAAACCTGGAGAGTTGAGACCCGTGGAATGGGTACCATGCAATATGACTTCAAAGGGTCTTCATTTGCTCACCGAACCTCTCCAATCCTATCACTGCTGCGTTTATGCCCCTGTACACACGCTTGATTCTCTTTCGGAGACATAGCAATCTGTAGGTTTTAAGATACTTACTAGTCAGGTACATTCTTAGGCGTTTAATATGAGGTGTTGAGTCCATTTCGTTGAGCAAGGTGTAGCTCTTGTCTATTCCATATTTGGCTTAAGGAACTTTATCTGTGCTCATTTCAATCTCTGGTTTTAGGCAGCACCCCAACTCACCTTTCCCCTTAGCAAGCATAAGTTGGTTTTCTAAATTTGAGACCCTGTTCTGTTTTGTATTTCAGTTCCTGTGTAGCCAAGTTTACATTCCGTGTATTAGTGATATCTTATGATGTTTCTTTTTCTGTGTGACTTATTTCAGTTAGAATCATCATACCTGAATCCCCTCATTATGCTGCTACGGGCCTGATGACATAGATTTCATTGCTGAGTGATATTGCATTGTACGTAAGTACCACAACTTCTTTATCCATTACTCACTTTCTGCGATATTGAACTTGTACCGTAAACGAGGTTCTTGTAAACAGAGCCGTCCCAAACTTTGGGGTGGCTGTGTCTTTTTGATTTTAATTTCCCTAAGCTATAGGACCATTAGTGGAAGTGCCCTAGGCTCTGTTGCTTTGGTTTTTAGATGTTTCAGGAAACACCATACACTTCTCCCGAGTGGCTGTTGGCAATTTACATCCCGCCCATCAGCATAACAAGGCTCCCAGTTCTCCATGGCCTGTCCTGCCTTCTGGATTTTACACTTTTTTCAGATGGCCCTTTTGACCGGGGGGAAGTGAGACTTCATTGTAGTGCAGATTTCCTTTGCAAGCTTGCTTGGTTGGCCAAAAAGGGCGTATGCGTTTTTTCCTGAATATATTCAGGAAAAAACGCATACGCCCTTTTTGGCCAAGTGCATCATTGTGGACGTTCTGCCTCTTTTCCTATGCTTTAACTGCAATTCCAGTCTACCTCCTGAAATCGGTTTCCTGCAATTCTGCCCCGCTTTCAAGTCCTCTTGGCAGCCTTACTTCAGTATATTTTTGGACGATAGCTGTCATTTATAACTCTGCAGGTTTGTGAATTACAGTGCCCCTGAGCTCCTTTCTTCAACTCGCTTTCTTGTGAGCTGGTCGCAACACCGCAGGATTGCTTCAGGCCCTAATCTGGTTCCGGCACGGCACGCTGAGCCTTTGGTTAATTCCTCTTCCTGGTGGGAAATGAGAGTTAAATTTGCCCGTCCAGACACCTCCAGCTAGTCTCTCATTGGTTCTCCCTATTCCTGTTAATCTTCCGCAGAAATTGCAAACTGGGCCAAACAGGAGGTTAAAGGCACTGACTCTCCAAGTCGGGAGAGTGTTAGTAAAGCGTCTGGAATGTTGCACCCGAGTACCAGGGGACGAGAACTGAGACATATTTGAACACGTCTCCCGATCGCACGGTGCATCATACTCTGGGTTCCACATGCATGTTTTAGCTGAAGGAAGAATCCCTTAAACCTGGAGAGTTGAGACCCGTGGAATGGGTACCATGCAATATGACTTCAAAGGGTCTTCATTTGCTCACCGAACCTCTCCAATCCTATCACTGCTGCGTTTATGCCCCTGTACACACGCTTGATTCTCTTTCGGAGACATAGCAATCCATAGGTTTTAAGATACTTACTAGTCAGGTACATTCTTAGGCGTTTAATATGGGGTGTTGAGTCCATTTCGTTGAGCAAGGAGTAGCTCTTGTCTATTCCATATTTGGCTTAAGGAACTTTATCTGTGTTCGTTTCAATCTCTGGTTTTAGGCAGCACCCCAACTCACCTTTACCCTTAGCAAGCATAAGTTGGTTTTCTAAATTTGAGACCCTGTTCTGTTTTGTAATTCAGTTCCTGTGTAGCCAAGTTTACATTCCGTGTATTAGTGATATCTTATGATGTTTCTTTTTCTGTGTGACTTATCTCAGTTAGAATCATCATACCTGAATCCCCTCATTATGCTGCTACGGGCCTGATGACATAGATTTCATTGCTGAGTGATATTGCATTGTACATAAGTACCACAACTTCTTTATCCATTACTCACTTTCTGCGATATTGAACTTGTACCGTAAACGAGGTTCTTGTAAACAGAGCCGTCCCAAACTTTGGGGTGGCTGTGTCTTTTTGATTTTAATTTCCCTAAGCTATAGGACCATAAGTGGAAGTGCCCTAGGCTCTGTTGCTTTGTTTTTTAGATGTTTCAGGAAACACCATACACTTCTCCCGAGTGGCTGTTGGCAATTTACATCCCGCCCATCAGCATAACAAGGCTCCCAGTTCTCCATGGCCTGTCCTGCCTTCTGGATTTTACACTTTTTTCAGATGGCCCTTTTGACCAGGGGGAAGTGAGACTTCATTGTAGTGCAGATTTCCTTTGCAAGCTTGCTTGGTTGGCCAAAAAGGGCGTATGCGTTTTTTCCTGAATATATTCAGGAAAAAACGCATACGCCCTTTTTGGCCAAGTGCATCATTGTGGACGTTCTGCCTCTTTTCCTATGCTTTAACTGCAATTCCAGTCTACCTCCTGAAATCGGTTTCCTGCAATTCTGCCCCGCTTTCAAGTCCTCTTGGCAGCCTTACTTCAGTATATTTTTGGACGATAGCTGTCATTTATAACTCTGCAGGTTTGTGAATTACAGTGCCCCTGAGCTCCTTTCTTCAACTCGCTTTCTTGTGAGCTGGTCGCAACACCGCAGGATTGCTTCAGGCCCTAATCTGGTTCCGGCACGGCACGCTGAGCCTTTGGTTAATTCCTCTTCCTGGTGGGAAATGAGAGTTAAATTTGCCCGTCCAGACACCTCCAGCTAGTCTCTCATTGGTTCTCCCTATTCCTGTTCATCTTCCGCAGAAATTGCAAACTGGGCCAAACAGGAGGTTAAAGGCACTGACTCTCCAAGTCGGGAGAGTGTTAGTAAAGCGTCTGGAATGTTGCACCCGAGTACCAGGGGACGAGAACTGAGACATATTTGAACACGTCTCCCGATCGCACGGTGGATCATACTCTGGGTTCCACATGCATGTTTTAGCTGAAGGAAGAATCCCTTAAACCTGGAGAGTTGAGACCCGTGGAATGGGTACCATGCAATATGACTTCAAAGGGTCTTCATTTGCTCACCGAACCTCTCCAATCCTATCACTGCTGCGTTTATGCCCCTGTACACACGCTTGATTCTCTTTCGGAGACATAGCAATCTGTAGGTTTTAAGATACTTACTAGTCAGGTACATTCTTAGGCGTTTAATATGAGGTGTTGAGTCCATTTCGTTGAGCAAGGTGTAGCTCTTGTCTATTACATATTTGGCTTAAGGAACTTTATCTGTGCTCATTTCAATCTCTGGTTTTAGGCAGCACCCCAACTCACCTTTCCCCTTAGCAAGCATAAGTTGGTTTTCTAAATTTGAGACCCTGTTCTGTTTTGTATTTCAGTTCCTGTGTAGCCAAGTTTACATTCCGTGTATTAGTGATATCTTATGATGTTTCTTTTTCTGTGTGACTTATTTCAGTTAGAATCATCATACCTGAATCCACTCATTATGCTGCTACGGGCCTGATGACATAGATTTCATTGCTGAGTGATATTGCATTGTACGTAAGTACCACAACTTCTTTATCCATTACTCACTTTCTGCGATATTGAACTTGTACCGTAAACGAGGTTCTTGTAAACAGAGCCGTCCCAAACTTTGGGGTGGCTGTGTCTTTTTGATTTTAATTTCCCTAAGCTATAGGACCATAAGTGGAAGTGCCCTAGTCTCTGTTGCTTTGGTTTTTAGATGTTTCAGGAAACACCATACACTTCTCCCGAGTGGCTGTTGGCAATTTACATCCCGCCCATCAGCATAACAAGGCTCCCAGTTCTCCATGGCCTGTCCTGCCTTCTGGATTTTACACTTTTTTCAGATGGCCCTTTTGACCGGGGGGAAGTGAGACTTCATTGTAGTGCAGATTTCCTTTGCAAGCTTGCTTGGTTGGCCAAAAAGGGCGTATGCGTTTTTTCCTGAATATATTCAGGAAAAAACGCATACGCCCTTTTTGTCCAAGTGCATCATTGTGGACGTTCTGCCTCTTTTCCTATGCTTTAACTGCAATTCCAGTCTACCTCCTGAAGTCGGTTTCCTGCAATTCTGCCCCGCTTTCAAGTCCTCTTGGCAGCCTTACTTCAGTATATTTTTGGACGATAGCTGTCATTTATAACTCTGCAGGTTTGTGAATTACAGTGCCCCTGAGCTCCTTTCTTCAACTCGCTTTCTTGTGAGATGGTCGCAACACCGCAGGATTGCTTCAGGCCCTAATCTGGTTCCGGCACGGCACGCTGAGCCTTTGGTTAATTCCTCTTCCTGGTGGGAAATGAGAGTTAAATTTGCCCGTCCAGACACCTCCAGCTAGTCTCTCATTGGTTCTCCCTATTCCTGTTCATCTTCCGCAGAAATTGCAAACTGGGCCAAACAGGAGGTTAAAGGCACTGACTCTCCAAGTCGGGAGAGTGTTAGTAAAGCGTCTGGAATGTTGCACCCGAGTACCAGGGGACGAGAACTGAGACATATTTGAACACGTCTCCCGATCGCACGGTGGATCATACTCTGGGTTCCACATGCATGTTTTAGCTGAAGGAAGAATCCCTTAAACCTGGAGAGTTGAGACCCGTGGAATGGGTACCATGCAATATGACTTCAAAGGGTCTTCATTTGCTCACCGAACCTCTCCAATCCTATCACTGCTGCGTTTATGCCCCTGTACACACGCTTGATTCTCTTTCGGAGACATAGCAATCCATAGGTTTTAAGATACTTACTAGTCAGGTACATTCTTAGGCGTTTAATATGGGGTGTTGAGTCCATTTCGTTGAGCAAGGAGTAGCTCTTGTCTATTCCATATTTGGCTTAAGGAACTTTATCTGTGTTCGTTTCAATCTCTGGTTTTAGGCAGCACCCCAACTCACCTTTACCCTTAGCAAGCATAAGTTGGTTTTCTAAATTTGAGACCCTGTTCTGTTTTGTAATTCAGTTCCTGTGTAGCCAAGTTTACATTCCGTGTATTAGTGATATCTTATGATGTTTCCTTTTCTGTGTGACTTATCTCAGTTAGAATCATCATACCTGAATCCCCTCATTATGCTGCTACGGGCCTGATGACATAGATTTCATTGCTGAGTGATATTGCATTGTACATAAGTACCACAACTTCTTTATCCATTACTCACTTTCTGCGATATTGAACTTGTACCGTAAACGAGGTTCTTGTAAACAGAGCCGTCCCAAACTTTGGGGTGGCTGTGTCTTTTTGATTTTAATTTCCCTAAGCTATAGGACCATAAGTGGAAGTGCCCTAGGCTCTGTTGCTTTGTTTTTTAGATGTTTCAGGAAACACCATACACTTCTCCCGAGTGGCTGTTGGCAATTTACATCCCGCCCATGAGCATAACAAGGCTCCCAGTTCTCCATGGCCTGTCCTGCCTTCTGGATTTTACACTTTTTTCAGATGGCCCTTTTGACCGGGGGGAAGTGAGACTTCATTGTAGTGCAGATTTCCTTTGCAAGCTTGCTTGGTTGGCCAAAAAGGGCGTATGCGTTTTTTCCTGAATATATTCAGGAAAAAACGCATACGCCCTTTTTGGCCAAGTGCATCATTGTGGACGTTCTGCCTCTTTTCCTATGCTTTAACTGCAATTCCAGTCTACCTCCTGAAATCGGTTTCCTGCAATTCTGCCCCGCTTTCAAGTCCTCTTGGCAGCCTTACTTCAGTATATTTTTGGACGATAGCTGTCATTTATAACTCTGCAGGTTTGTGAATTACAGTGCCCCTGAGCTCCTTTCTTCAACTCGCTTTCTTGTGAGCTGGTCGCAACACCGCAGGATTGCTTCAGGCCCTAATCCGGTTCCGGCACGGCACGCTGAGCCTTTGGTTAATTCCTCTTCCTGGTGGGAAATGAGAGTTAAATTTGCCCGTCCAGACACCTCCAGCTAGTCTCTCATTGGTTCTCCCTATTCCTGTTCATCTTCCGCAGAAATTGCAAACTGGGCCAAACAGGAGGTTAAAGGCACTGACTCTCCAAGTCGGGAGAGTGTTAGTAAAGCGTCTGGAATGTTGCACCTGAGTACCAGGGGACGAGAACTGAGACATATTTGAACACGTCTCCCGATCGCACGGTGGATCATACTCTGGGTTCCACATGCATGTTTTAGCTGAAGGAAGAATCCCTTAAACCTGGAGAGTTGAGACCCGTGGAATGGGTACCATGCAATATGACTTCAAAGGGTCTTCATTTGCTCACCGAACCTCTCCAATCCTATCACTGCTGCATTTATGCCCCTGTACACACGCTTGATTCTCTTTCGGAGACATAGCAATCTGTAGGTTTTAAGATACTTACTAGTCAGGTACATTCTTAGGCGTTTAATATGAGGTGTTGAGTCCATTTCGTTGAGCAAGGTGTAGCTCTTGTCTATTACATATTTGGCTTAAGGAACTTTATCTGTGCTCATTTCAATCTCTGGTTTTAGGCAGCACCCCAACTCACCTTTCCCCTTAGCAAGCATAAGTTGGTTTTCTAAATTTGAGACCCTGTTCTGTTTTGTATTTCAGTTCCTGTGTAGCCAAGTTTACATTCCGTGTATTAGTGATATCTTATGATGTTTCTTTTTCTGTGTGACTTATTTCAGTTAGAATCATCATACCTGAATCCACTCATTATGCTGCTACGGGCCTGATGACATAGATTTCATTGCTGAGTGATATTGCATTGTACGTAAGTACCACAACTTCTTTATCCATTACTCACTTTCTGCGATATTGAACTTGTACCGTAAACGAGGTTCTTGTAAACAGAGCCGTCCCAAACTTTGGGGTGGCTGTGTCTTTTTGATTTTAATTTCCCTAAGCTATAGGACCATAAGTGGAAGTGCCCTAGTCTCTGTTGCTTTGGTTTTTAGATGTTTCAGGAAACACCATACACTTCTCCCGAGTGGCTGTTGGCAATTTACATCCCGCCCATCAGCATAACAAGGCTCCCAGTTCTCCATGGCCTGTCCTGCCTTCTGGATTTTACACTTTTTTCAGATGGCCCTTTTGACCGGGGGGAAGTGAGACTTCATTGTAGTGCAGATTTCCTTTGCAAGCTTGCTTGGTTGGCCAAAAAGGGCGTATGCGTTTTTTCCTGAATATATTCAGGAAAAAACGCATACGCCCTTTTTGGCCAAGTGCATCATTGTGGACGTTCTGCCTCTTTTCCTATGCTTTAACTGCAATTCCAGTCTACCTCCTGAAATCGGTTTCCTGCAATTCTGCCCCGCTTTCAAGTCCTCTTGGCAGCCTTACTTCAGTATATTTTTGGACGATAGCTGTCATTTATAACTCTGCAGGTTTGTGAATTACAGTGCCCCTGAGCTCCTTTCTTCAACTCGCTTTCTTGTGAGCTGGTCGCAACACCGCAGGATTGCTTCAGGCCCTAATCTGGTTCCGGCACGGCACGCTGAGCCTTTGGTTAATTCCTCTTCCTGGTGGGAAATGAGAGTTAAATTTGCCCGTCCAGACACCTCCAGCTAGTCTCTCATTGGTTCTCCCTATTCCTGTTCATCTTCCGCAGAAATTGCAAACTGGGCCAAACAGGAGGTTAAAGGCACTGACTCTCCAAGTCGGGAGAGTGTTAGTAAAGCGTCTGGAATGTTGCACCCGAGTACCAGGGGACGAGAACTGAGACATATTTGAACACGTCTCCCGATCGCACGGTGGATCATACTCTGGGTTCCACATGCATGTTTTAGCTGAAGGAAGAATCCCTTAAACCTGGAGAGTTGAGACCCGTGGAATGGGTACCATGCAATATGACTTCAAAGGGTCTTCATTTGCTCACCGAACCTCTCCAATCCTATCACTGCTGCATTTATGCCCCTGTACACACGCTTGATTCTCTTTCGGAGACATAGCAATCTGTAGGTTTTAAGATACTTACTAGTCAGGTACATTCTTAGGCGTTTAATATGAGGTGTTGAGTCCATTTCGTTGAGCAAGGTGTAGCTCTTGTCTATTACATATTTGGCTTAAGGAACTTTATCTGTGCTCATTTCAATCTCTGGTTTTAGGCAGCACCCCAACTCACCTTTCCCCTTAGCAAGCATAAGTTGGTTTTCTAAATTTGAGACCCTGTTCTGTTTTGTATTTCAGTTCCTGTGTAGCCAAGTTTACATTCCGTGTATTAGTGATATCTTATGATGTTTCTTTTTCTGTGTGACTTATTTCAGTTAGAATCATCATACCTGAATCCACTCATTATGCTGCTACGGGCCTGATGACATAGATTTCATTGCTGAGTGATATTGCATTGTACATAAGTACCACAACTTCTTTATCCATTACTCACTTTCTGCGATATTGAACTTGTACCGTAAACGAGGTTCTTGTAAACAGAGCCGTCCCAAACTTTGGGGTGGCTGTGTCTTTTTGATTTTAATTTCCCTAAGCTATAGGACCATAAGTGGAAGTGCCCTAGTCTCTGTTGCTTTGGTTTTTAGATGTTTCAGGAAACACCATACACTTCTCCCGAGTGGCTGTTGGCAATTTACATCCCGCCCATCAGCATAACAAGGCTCCCAGTTCTCCATGGCCTGTCCTGCCTTCTGGATTTTACACTTTTTTCAGATGGCCCTTTTGACCGGGGGGAAGTGAGACTTCATTGTAGTGCAGATTTCCTTTGCAAGCTTGCTTGGTTGGCCAAAAAGGGCGTATGCGTTTTTTCCTGAATATATTCAGGAAAAAACGCATACGCCCTTTTTGGCCAAGTGCATCATTGTGGACGTTCTGCCTCTTTTCCTATGCTTTAACTGCAATTCCAGTCTACCTCCTGAAGTCGGTTTCCTGCAATTCTGCCCCGCTTTCAAGTCCTCTTGGCAGCCTTACTTCAGTATATTTTTGGACGATAGCTGTCATTTATAACTCTGCAGGTTTGTGAATTACAGTGCCCCTGAGCTCCTTTCTTCAACTCGCTTTCTTGTGAGCTGGTCGCAACACCGCAGGATTGCTTCAGGCCCTAATCCGGTTCCGGCACGGCACGCTGAGCCTTTGGTTAATTCCTCTTCCTGGTGGGAAATGAGAGTTAAATTTGCCCGTCCAGACACCTCCAGCTAGTCTCTCATTGGTTCTCCCTATTCCTGTTCATCTTCCGCAGAAATTGCAAACTGGGCCAAACAGGAGGTTAAAGGCACTGACTCTCCTAGTCGGGAGAGTGTTAGTAAAGCGTCTGGAATGTTGCACCTGAGTACCAGGGGACGAGAACTGAGACATATTTGAACACGTCTCCCGATCGCACGGTGGATCATACTCTGGGTTCCACATGCATGTTTTAGCTGAAGGAAGAATCCCTTAAACCTGGAGAGTTGAGACCCGTGGAATGGGTACCATGCAATATGACTTCAAAGGGTCTTCATTTGCTCACCGAACCTCTCCAATCCTATCACTGCTGCGTTTATGCCCCTGTACACACGCTTGATTCTCTTTCGGAGACATAGCAATCCATAGGTTTTAAGATACTTACTAGTCAGGTACATTCTTAGGCGTTTAATATGGGGTGTTGAGTCCATTTCGTTGAGCAAGGAGTAGCTCTTGTCTATTCCATATTTGGCTTAAGGAACTTTATCTGTGTTCGTTTCAATCTCTGGTTTTAGGCAGCACCCCAACTCACCTTTACCCTTAGCAAGCATAAGTTGGTTTTCTAAATTTGAGACCCTGTTCTGTTTTGTAATTCAGTTCCTGTGTAGCCAAGTTTACATTCCGTGTATTAGTGATATCTTATGATGTTTCTTTTTCTGTGTGACTTATCTCAGTTAGAATCATCATACCTGAATCCCCTCATTATGCTGCTACGGGCCTGATGACATAGATTTCATTGCTGAGTGATATTGCATTGTACATAAGTACCACAACTTCTTTATCCATTACTCACTTTCTGCGATATTGAACTTGTACCGTAAACGAGGTTCTTGTAAACAGAGCCGTCCCAAACTTTGGGGTGGCTGTGTCTTTTTGATTTTAATTTCCCTAAGCTATAGGACCATAAGTGGAAGTGCCCTAGGCTCTGTTGCTTTGTTTTTTAGATGTTTCAGGAAACACCATACACTTCTCCCGAGTGGCTGTTGGCAATTTACATCCCGCCCATCAGCATAACAAGGCTCCCAGTTCTCCATGGCCTGTCCTGCCTTCTGGATTTTACACTTTTTTCAGATGGCCCTTTTGACCGGGGGGAAGTGAGACTTCATTGTAGTGCAGATTTCCTTTGCAAGCTTGCTTGGTTGGCCAAAAAGGGCGTATGCGTTTTTTCCTGAATATATTCAGGAAAAAACGCATACGCCCTTTTTGGCCAAGTGCATCATTGTGGACGTTCTGCCTCTTTTCCTATGCTTTAACTGCAATTCCAGTCTACCTCCTGAAATCGGTTTCCTGCAATTCTGCCCCGCTTTCAAGTCCTCTTGGCAGCCTTACTTCAGTATATTTTTGGACGATAGCTGTCATTTATAACTCTGCAGGTTTGTGAATTACAGTGCCCCTGAGCTCCTTTCTTCAACTCGCTTTCTTGTGAGCTGGTCGCAACACCGCAGGATTGCTTCAGGCCCTAATCTGGTTCCGGCACGGCACGCTGAGCCTTTGGTTAATTCCTCTTCCTGGTGGGAAATGAGAGTTAAATTTGCCCGTCCAGACACCTCCAGCTAGTCTCTCATTGGTTCTCCCTATTCCTGTTCATCTTCCGCAGAAATTGCAAACTGGGCCAAACAGGAGGTTAAAGGCACTGACTCTCCAAGTCGGGAGAGTGTTAGTAAAGCGTCTGGAATGTTGCACCCGAGTACCAGGGGACGAGAACTGAGACATATTTGAACACGTCTCCCGATCGCACGGTGGATCATACTCTGGGTTCCACATGCATGTTTTAGCTGAAGGAAGAATCCCTTAAACCTGGAGAGTTGAGACCCGTGGAATGGGTACCATGCAATATGACTTCAAAGGGTCTTCATTTGCTCACCGAACCTCTCCAATCCTATCACTGCTGCATTTATGCCCCTGTACACACGCTTGATTCTCTTTCGGAGACATAGCAATCTGTAGGTTTTAAGATACTTACTAGTCAGGTACATTCTTAGGCGTTTAATATGAGGTGTTGAGTCCATTTCGTTGAGCAAGGTGTAGCTCTTGTCTATTACATATTTGGCTTAAGGAACTTTATCTGTGCTCATTTCAATCTCTGGTTTTAGGCAGCACCCCAACTCACCTTTCCCCTTAGCAAGCATAAGTTGGTTTTCTAAATTTGAGACCCTGTTCTGTTTTGTATTTCAGTTCCTGTGTAGCCAAGTTTACATTCCGTGTATTAGTGATATCTTATGATGTTTCTTTTTCTGTGTGACTTATTTCAGTTAGAATCATCATACCTGAATCCACTCATTATGCTGCTACGGGCCTGATGACATAGATTTCATTGCTGAGTGATATTGCATTGTACGTAAGTACCACAACTTCTTTATCCATTACTCACTTTCTGCCATATTGAACTTGTACCGTAAACGAGGTTCTTGTAAACAGAGCCGTCCCAAACTTTGGGGTGGCTGTGTCTTTTTGATTTTAATTTCCCTAAGCTATAAGACCATTAGTGGAATTGCCCTAGGCTCTGTTGCTTTGGTTTTTAGATGTTTCAGGAAACACCATACACTTCTCCCGAGTGGCTGTTGGCAATTTACATCCCGCCCATCAGCATAACAAGGCTCCCAGTTCTCCATGGCCTGTCCTGCCTTCTGGATTTTACACTTTTTTCAGATGGCCCTTTTGACCGGGGGGAAGTGAGACTTCATTGTAGTGCAGATTTCCTTTGCAAGCTTGCTTGGTTGGCCAAAAAGGGCGTATGCGTTTTTTCCTGAATATATTCAGGAAAAAACGCATACGCCCTTTTTGGCCAAGTGCATCATTGTGGACGTTCTGCCTCTTTTCCTATGCTTTAACTGCAATTCCAGTCTACCTCCTGAAATCGGTTTCCTGCAATTCTGCCCCGCTTTCAAGTCCTCTTGGCAGCCTTACTTCAGTATATTTTTGGACGATAGCTGTCATTTATAACTCTGCAGGTTTGTGAATTACAGTGCCCCTGAGCTCCTTTCTTCAACTCGCTTTCTTGTGAGATGGTCGCAACACCGCAGGATTGCTTCAGGCCCTAATCTGGTTCCGGCACGGCACGCTGAGCCTTTGGTTAATTCCTCTTCCTGGTGGGAAATGAGAGTTAAATTTGCCCGTCCAGACACCTCCAGCTAGTCTCTCATTGGTTCTCCCTATTCCTGTTCATCTTCCGCAGAAATTGCAAACTGGGCCAAACAGGAGGTTAAAGGCACTGACTCTCCAAGTCGGGAGAGTGTTAGTAAAGCGTCTGGAATGTTGCACCCGAGTACCAGGGGACGAGAACTGAGACATATTTGAACACGTCTCCCGATCGCACGGTGGATCATACTCTGGGTTCCACATGCATGTTTTAGCTGAAGGAAGAATCCCTTAAACCTGGAGAGTTGAGACCCGTGGAATGGGTACCATGCAATATGACTTCAAAGGGTCTTCATTTGCTCACCGAACCTCTCCAATCCTATCACTGCTGCGTTTATGCCCCTGTACACACACTTGATTCTCTTTCGGAGACATAGCAATCCATAGGTTTTAAGATACTTACTAGTCAGGTACATTCTTAGGCGTTTAATATGGGGTGTTGAGTCCATTTCGTTGAGCAAGGAGTAGCTCTTGTCTATTCCATATTTGGCTTAAGGAACTTTATCTGTGTTCGTTTCAATCTCTGGTTTTAGGCAGCACCCCAACTCACCTTTACCCTTAGCAAGCATAAGTTGGTTTTCTAAATTTGAGACCCTGTTCTGTTTTGTAATTCAGTTCCTGTGTAGCCAAGTTTACATTCCGTGTATTAGTGATATCTTATGATGTTTCTTTTTCTGTGTGACTTATCTCAGTTAGAATCATCATACCTGAATCCCCTCATTATGCTGCTACGGGCCTGATGACATAGATTTCATTGCTGAGTGATATTGCATTGTACATAAGTACCACAACTTCTTTATCCATTACTCACTTTCTGCGATATTGAACTTGTACCGTAAACGAGGTTCTTGTAAACAGAGCCGTCCCAAACTTTGGGGTGGCTGTGTCTTTTTGATTTTAATTTCCCTAAGCTATAGGACCATAAGTGGAAGTGCCCTAGGCTCTGTTGCTTTGTTTTTTAGATGTTTCAGGAAACACCATACACTTCTCCCGAGTGGCTGTTGGCAATTTACATCCCGCCCATCAGCATAACAAGGCTCCCAGTTCTCCATGGCCTGTCCTGCCTTCTGGATTTTACACTTTTTTCAGATGGCCCTTTTGACCGGGGGGAAGTGAGACTTCATTGTAGTGCAGATTTCCTTTGCAAGCTTGCTTGGTTGGCCAAAAAGGGCGTATGCGTTTTTTCCTGAATATATTCAGGAAAAAACGCATACGCCCTTTTTGGCCAAGTGCATCATTGTGGACGTTCTGCCTCTTTTCCTATGCTTTAACTGCAATTCCAGTCTACCTCCTGAAATCGGTTTCTTGCAATTCTGCCCCGCTTTCAAGTCCTCTTGGCAGCCTTACTTCAGTATATTTTTGGACGATAGCTGTCATTTATAACTCTGCAGGTTTGTGAATTACAGTGCCCCTGAGCTCCTTTCTTCAACTCGCTTTCTTGTGAGCTGGTCGCAACACCGCAGGATTGCTTCAGGCCCTAATCTGGTTCCGGCACGGCACGCTGAGCCTTTGGTTAATTCCTCTTCCTGGTGGGAAATGAGAGTTAAATTTGCCCGTCCAGACCCCTCCAGCTGGTCTCTCATTGGTTCTCCCTATACCTGTTCATCTTCCACAGAAATTGCAAACTGGGTCAAACAGGAGGTTAAAGGCACTGACTCTCCAAGTCGGGAGAGTGTTAGTAAAGCGTCTGGAATGTTGCACCCGAGTACCAGGGGACGAGAACTGAGACATATTTGAACACGTCTCCCGATCGCATGGTGGATCATACTCTGGGTTCCACATGCATGTTTTAGCTGAAGGAAGAATCCCTTAAACCTGGAGAGTTGAGACCCGTGGAATGGATACCATGCAATATGACTTCAAAGGGTCTTCATTTGCTCACCGAACCTCTCCAATCCTATCACTGCTGCGTTTATGCCCCTGTACACACGCTTGATTCTCTTTCGGAGACATAGCAATCTGTAGGTTTTAAGATACTTACTAGTCAGGTACATTCTTAGGCGTTTAATATGAGGTGTTGAGTCCATTTCGTTGAGCAAGGTGTAGCTCTTGTCTATTACATATTTGGCTTAAGGAACTTTATCTGTGCTCATTTCAATCTCTGGTTTTAGGCAGCACCCCAACTCACCTTTCCCCTTAGCAAGCATAAGTTGGTTTTCTAAATTTGAGACCCTGTTCTGTTTTGTATTTCAGTTCCTGTGTAGCCAAGTTTACATTCCGTGTATTAGTGATATCTTATGATGTTTCTTTTTCTGTGTGACTTATTTCAGTTAGAATCATCATACCTGAATCCACTCATTATGCTGCTACGGGCCTGATGACATAGATTTCATTGCTGAGTGATATTGCATTGTACGTAAGTACCACAACTTCTTTATCCATTACTCACTTTCTGCGATATTGAACTTGTACCGTAAACGAGGTTCTTGTAAACAGAGCCGTCCCAAACTTTGGGGTGGCTGTGTCTTTTTGATTTTAATTTCCCTAAGCTATAGGACCATAAGTGGAAGTGCCCTAGTCTCTGTTGCTTTGGTTTTTAGATGTTTCAGGAAACACCATACACTTCTCCCGAGTGGCTGTTGGCAATTTACATCCCGCCCATCAGCATAACAAGGCTCCCAGTTCTCCATGGCCTGTCCTGCCTTCTGGATTTTACACTTTTTTCAGATGGCCCTTTTGACCGGGGGGAAGTGAGACTTCATTGTAGTGCAGATTTCCTTTGCAAGCTTGCTTGGTTGGCCAAAAAGGGCGTATGCGTTTTTTCCTGAATATATTCAGGAAAAAACGCATACGCCCTTTTTGGCCAAGTGCATCATTGTGGACGTTCTGCCTCTTTTCCTATGCTTTAACTGCAATTCCAGTCTACCTCCTGAAGTCGGTTTCCTGCAATTCTGCCCCGCTTTCAAGTCCTCTTGGCAGCCTTACTTCAGTATATTTTTGGACGATAGCTGTCATTTATAACTCTGCAGGTTTGTGAATTACAGTGCCCCTGAGCTCCTTTCTTCAACTCGCTTTCTTGTGAGATGGTCGCAACACCGCAGGATTGCTTCAGGCCCTAATCTGGTTCCGGCACGGCACGCTGAGCCTTTGGTTAATTCCTCTTCCTGGTGGGAAATGAGAGTTAAATTTGCCCGTCCAGACACCTCCAGCTAGTCTCTCATTGGTTCTCCCTATTCCTGTTCATCTTCCGCAGAAATTGCAAACTGGGCCAAACAGGAGGTTAAAGGCACTGACTCTCCAAGTCGGGAGAGTGTTAGTAAAGCGTCTGGAATGTTGCACCCGAGTACCAGGGGACGAGAACTGAGACATATTTGAACACGTCTCCCGATCGCACGGTGGATCATACTCTGGGTTCCACATGCATGTTTTAGCTGAAGGAAGAATCCCTTAAACCTGGAGAGTTGAGACCCGTGGAATGGGTACCATGCAATATGACTTCAAAGGGTCTTCATTTGCTCACCGAACCTCTCCAATCCTATCACTGCTGCGTTTATGCCCCTGTACACACGCTTGATTCTCTTTCGGAGACATAGCAATCCATAGGTTTTAAGATACTTACTAGTCAGGTACATTCTTAGGCGTTTAATATGGGGTGTTGAGTCCATTTCGTTGAGCAAGGAGTAGCTCTTGTCTATTCCATATTTGGCTTAAGGAACTTTATCTGTGTTCGTTTCAATCTCTGGTTTTAGGCAGCACCCCAACTCACCTTTACCCTTAGCAAGCATAAGTTGGTTTTCTAAATTTGAGACCCTGTTCTGTTTTGTAATTCAGTTCCTGTGTAGCCAAGTTTACATTCCGTGTATTAGTGATATCTTATGATGTTTCTTTTTCTGTGTGACTTATCTCAGTTAGAATCATCATACCTGAATCCCCTCATTATGCTGCTACGGGCCTGATGACATAGATTTCATTGCTGAGTGATATTGCATTGTACATAAGTACCACAACTTCTTTATCCATTACTCACTTTCTGCGATATTGAACTTGTACCGTAAACGAGGTTCTTGTAAACAGAGCCGTCCCAAACTTTGGGGTGGCTGTGTCTTTTTGATTTTAATTTCCCTAAGCTATAGGACCATAAGTGGAAGTGCCCTAGGCTCTGTTGCTTTGTTTTTTAGATGTTTCAGGAAACACCATACACTTCTCCCGAGTGGCTGTTGGCAATTTACATCCCGCCCATCAGCATAACAAGGCTCCCAGTTCTCCATGGCCTGTCCTGCCTTCTGGATTTTACACTTTTTTCAGATGGCCCTTTTGACCGGGGGGAAGTGAGACTTCATTGTAGTGCAGATTTCCTTTGCAAGCTTGCTTGGTTGGCCAAAAAGGGCGTATGCGTTTTTTCCTGAATATATTCAGGAAAAAACGCATACGCCCTTTTTGGCCAAGTGCATCATTGTGGACGTTCTGCCTCTTTTCCTATGCTTTAACTGCAATTCCAGTCTACCTCCTGAAATCGGTTTCTTGCAATTCTGCCCCGCTTTCAAGTCCTCTTGGCAGCCTTACTTCAGTATATTTTTGGACGATAGCTGTCATTTATAACTCTGCAGGTTTGTGAATTACAGTGCCCCTGAGCTCCTTTCTTCAACTCGCTTTCTTGTGAGATGGTCGCAACACCGCATGATTGCTTCAGGCCCTAATCTGGTTCCAGCACGGCACGCTGAGCCTTTGGTTAATTCCTCTTCCTGGTGGGAAATGAGAGTTAAATTTGCCCGTCCAGACACCTCCAGCTAGTCTCTCATTGGTTCTCCCTATTCCTGTTCATCTTCCGCAGAAATTGCAAACTGGGCCAAACAGGAGGTTAAAGGCACTGAATCTTCAAGTCGGGAGAGTGTTAGTAAAGCGTCTGGAATGTTGCACCCGAGTACCAGGGGACGAGAACTGAGACATATTTGAACACGTCTCCTGATCGCACGGTGGATCATACTCTGGGTTCCACATGCATGTTTTAGCTGAAGGAAGAATCCCTTAAACCTGGAGAGTTGAGACCCGTGGAATGGGTACCATGCAATATGACTTCAAAGGGTCTTCATTTGCTCACCGAACCTCTCCAATCCTATCACTGCTGCGTTTATGCCCCTGTACACACGCTTGATTCTCTTTCGGAGACATAGCAATCTGTAGGTTTTAAGATACTTACTAGTCAGGTACATTCTTAGGCGTTTAATATGAGGTGTTGAGTCCATTTCGTTGAGCAAGGTGTAGCTCTTGTCTATTCCATATTTGGCTTAAGGAACTTTATCTGTGCTCATTTCAATCTCTGGTTTTAGGCAGCACCCCAACTCACCTTTCCCCTTAGCAAGCATAAGTTGGTTTTCTAAATTTGAGACCCTGTTCTGTTTTGTATTTCAGTTCCTGTGTAGCCAAGTTTACATTCCGTGTATTAGTGATATCTTATGATGTTTCTTTTTCTGTGTGACTTATTTCAGTTAGAATCATCATACCTGAATCCACTCATTATGCTGCTATGGGCCTGATGACATAGATTTCATTGCTGAGTGATATTGCATTGTACGTAAGTACCACAACTTCTTTATCCATTACTCACTTTCTGCGATATTGAACTTGTACCGTAAACGAGGTTCTTGTAAACAGAGCCGTCCCAAACTTTGGGGTGGCTGTGTCTTTTTGATTTTAATTTCCCTAAGCTATAGGACCATTAGTGGAAGTGCCCTAGGCTCTGTTGCTTTGTTTTTTAGATGTTTCAGGAAACACCATACACTTCTCCCGAGTGGCTGTTGGCAATTTACATCCCGCCCATCAGCATAACAAGGCTCCCAGTTCTCCATGGCCTGTCCTGCCTTCTGGATTTTACACTTTTTTCAGATGGCCCTTTTGACCGGGGGGAAGTGAGACTTCATTGTAGTGCAGATTTCCTTTGCAAGCTTGCTTGGTTGGCCAAAAAGGGCGTATGCGTTTTTTCCTGAATATATTCAGGAAAAAACGCATACGCCCTTTTTGGCCAAGTGCATCATTGTGGACGTTCTGCCTCTTTTCCTATGCTTTAACTGCAATTCCAGTCTGCCTCCTGAAATCGGTTTCCTGCAATTCTGCCCCGCTTTCAAGTCCTCTTGGCAGCCTTACTTCAGTATATTTTTGGACGATAGCTGTCATTTATAACTCTGCAGGTTTGTGAATTACAGTGCCCCTGAGCTCCTTTCTTCAACTCGCTTTCTTGTGAGATGGTCGCAACACCGCAGGATTGCTTCAGGCCCTAATCTGGTTCCGGCACGGCACGCTGAGCCTTTGGTTAATTCCTCTTCCTGGTGGGAAATGAGAGTTAAATTTGCCCGTCCAGACACCTCCAGCTAGTCTCTCATTGGTTCTCCCTATTCCTGTTAATCTTCCGCAGAAATTGCAAACTGGGCCAAACAGGAGGTTAAAGGCACTGACTCTCCAAGTCGGGAGAGTGTTAGTAAAGCGTCTGGAATGTTGCACCCGAGTACCAGGGGACGAGAACTGAGACATATTTGAACACGTCTCCCGATCACACGGTGGATCATACTCTGGGTTCCACATGCATGTTTTAGCTGAAGGAAGAATCCCTTAAACCTGGAGAGTTGAGACCCGTGGAATGGGTACCATGCAATATGACTTCAAAGGGTCTTCATTTGCTCACCGAACCTCTCCAATCCTATCACTGCTGCGTTTATGCCCCTGTACACACGCTTGATTCTCTTTCGGAGACATAGCAATCCATAGGTTTTAAGATACTTACTAGTCAGGTACATTCTTAGGCGTTTAATATGGGGTGTTGAGTCCATTTCGTTGAGCAAGGAGTAGCTCTTGTCTATTCCATATTTGGCTTAAGGAACTTTATCTGTGTTCGTTTCAATCTCTGGTTTTAGGCAGCACCCCAACTCACCTTTACCCTTAGCAAGCATAAGTTGGTTTTCTAAATTTGAGACCCTGTTCTGTTTTGTAATTCATTTCCTGTGTAGCCAAGTTTACATTCCGTGTATTAGTGATATCTTATGATGTTTCTTTTTCTGTGTGACTTATCTCAGTTAGAATCATCATACCTGAATCCCCTCATTATGCTGCTACGGGCCTGATGACATAGATTTCATTGCTGAGTGATATTGCATTGTACATAAGTACCACAACTTCTTTATCCATTACTCACTTTCTGCGATATTGAACTTGTACCGTAAACGAGGTTCTTGTAAACAGAGCCGTCCCAAACTTTGGGGTGGCTGTGTCTTTTTGATTTTAATTTCCCTAAGCTATAGGACCATAAGTGGAAGTGCCCTAGGCTCTGTTGCTTTGTTTTTTAGATGTTTCAGGAAACACCATACACTTCTCCCGAGTGGCTGTTGGCAATTTACATCCCGCCCATCAGCATAACAAGGCTCCCAGTTCTCCATGGCCTGTCCTGCCTTCTGGATTTTACACTTTTTTCAGATGGCCCTTTTGACCGGGGGGAAGTGAGACTTCATTGTAGTGCAGATTTCCTTTGCAAGCTTGCTTGGTTGGCCAAAAAGGGCGTATGCGTTTTTTCCTGAATATTTTCAGGAAAAAACGCATACGCCCTTTTTGGCCAAGTGCATCATTGTGGACGTTCTGCCTCTTTTCCTATGCTTTAACTGCAATTCAAGTCTACCTCCTGAAATCGGTTTCCTGCAATTCTGCCCCGCTTTCAAGTCCTCTTGGCAGCCTTACTTCAGTATATTTTTGGACGATAGCTGTCATTTATAACTCTGCAGGTTTGTGAATTACAGTGCCCCTGAGCTCCTTTCTTCAACTCGCTTTCTTGTGAGCTGGTCGCAACACCGCAGGATTGCTTCAGGCCCTAATCTGGTTCCGGCACGGCACGCTGAGCCTTTGGTTAATTCCTCTTCCTGGTGGGAAATGAGAGTTAAATTTGCCCGTCCAGACACCTCCAGCTAGTCTCTCATTGGTTCTCCCTATTCCTGTTCATCTTCCGCAGAAATTGCAAACTGGGCCAAACAGGAGGTTAAAGGCACTGACTCTCCAAGTCGGGAGAGTGTTAGTAAAGCGTCTGGAATGTTGCACCCGAGTACCAGGGGACGAGAACTGAGACATATTTGAACACGTCTCCCGATCACACGGTGGATCATACTCTGGGTTCCACATGCATGTTTTAGCTGAAGGAAGAATCCCTTAAACCTGGAGAGTTGAGACCCGTGGAATGGATACCATGCAATATGACTTCAAAGGGTCTTCATTTGCTCACCGAACCTCTCCAATCCTATCACTGCTGCGTTTATGCCCCTGTACACACGCTTGATTCTCTTTCGAAGACATAGCAATCCATAGGTTTTAAGATACTTTCTAGTCAGGTACATTCTTAGGCATTTAATATGAGGTTTTGAGTCCATTTCGTTTAGCAAGGTGTAGCACTTGTGTATTACATATTTGGCTTAAGGAACTTTATCTGTGCTCATTTCAATCTCTGGTTTTAGGCAGCACCCCAACTCACCTTTACCCTTAGCAAGCATAAGTTGGTTTTCTAAATTTGAGACCCTGTTCTGTTTTGTATTTCAGTTCCTGTGTAGCCAAGTTTACATTCCGTGTATTAGTGATATCTTATGATGTTTCTTTTTCTGTGTGACTTATTTCAGTTAGAATCATCATACCTGAATCCACTCATTATGCTGCTACGGGCCTGATGACATAGATATCATTGCTGAGTGATATTGCATTGTACGTAAGTACCACAACTTCTTTATCCATTACTCACTTTCTGCGATATTGAACTTGTACCGTAAACGAGGTTCTTGTAAACAGAGCCGTCCCAAACTTTGGGGTGGCTGTGTCTTTTTGATTTTAATTTCCCTAAGCTATAGGACCATAAGTGGAAGTGCCCTAGGCTCTGTTGCTTTGTTTTTTAGATGTTTCAGAAAACACCATACACTTCTCCCGAGTGGCTGTTGGCAATTTACATCCCGCCCATCAGCATAACAAGGCTCCCAGTTCTCCATGGCCTGTCCTGCCTTCTGGATTTCACACTTTTTTCAGATGGCCCTTTTGACCGGGGGGAAGTGAGACTTCATTGTATTGCAGATTTCCTTTGCAAGCTTGCTTGGTTGGCCAAAAAGGGCGTATGCGTTTTTTCCTGAATATATTCAGGAAAAAACGCATACACCCTTTTTGGCCAAGTGCATCATTGTGGACGTTCTGCCTCTTTTCCTATGCTTTAACTGCAATTCCAGTCTACCTCCTGAAATCGGTTTCCTGCAATTCTGCCCCGCTTTCAAGTCCTCTTGGCAGCCTTACTTCAGTATATTTTTGGACGATAGCTGTCATTTATAACTCTGCAGGTTTGTGAATTACAGTGCCCCTGAGCTCCTTTCTTCAACTCGCTTTCTTGTGAGATGGTCGCAACACTGCATGATTGCTTCAGGCCCTAATCTGGTTCCGGCACGGCACGCTGAGCCTTTGGTTAATTCCTCTTCCTGGTGGGAAATGAGAGTTAAATTTGCCCGTCCAGACACCTCCAGCTAGTCTCTCATTGGTTCTCCCTATTCCTGTTAATCTTCCGTAGAAATTGCAAACTGGGCCAAACAGGAGGTTAAAGGCACTGACTCTCCAAGTCGGGAGAGTGTTAGTAAAGCGTCTGGAATGTTGCACCCGAGTACCAGGGGACGAGAACTGAGACATATTTGAACACGTCTCCCGATCGCACGGTGGATCATACTCTGGGTTCCACATGCATGTTTTAGCTGAAGGAAGAATCCCTTAAACCTGGAGAGTTGAGACCCGTGGAATGGGTACCATGCAATATGACTTCAAAGGGTCTTCATTTGCTCACCGAACCTCTCCAATCCTATCACTGCTGCGTTTATGCCCCTGTACACACGCTTGATTCTCTTTCGGAGACATAGCAATCCATAGGTTTTAAGATACTTACTAGTCAGGTACATTCTTAGGCGTTTAATATGGGGTGTTGAGTCCATTTCGTTGAGCAAGGAGTAGCTCTTGTCTATTCCATATTTGGCTTAAGGAACTTTATCTGTGTTCATTTCAATCTCTGGTTTTAGGCAGCACCCCAACTCACCTTTCCCCTTAGCAAGCATAAGTTGGTTTTCTAAATTTGAGACCCTGTTCTGTTTTGTAATTCAGTTCCTGTGTAGCCAAGTTTACATTCCGTGTATTAGTGATATCTTATGATGTTTCTTTTTCTGTGTGACTTATTTCAGTTAGAATCATCATACCTGAATCCCCTCATTATGCTGCTACGGGCCTGATGACATAGATTTCATTGCTGAGTGATATTGCATTGTACGTAAGTACCACAACTTCTTTATCCATTACTCACTTTCTGCGATATTGAACTTGTACCGTAAACGAGGTTCTTGTAAACAGAGCCGTCCCAAACTTTGGGGTGGCTGTGTCTTTTTGATTTTAATTTCCCTAAGCTATAGGACCATAAGTGGAAGTGCCCTAGGCTCTGTTGCTTTGTTTTTTAGATGTTTCAGGAAACACCATACACTTCTCCCGAGTGGCTGTTGGCAATTTACATCCCGCCCATCAGCATAACAAGGCTCCCAGTTCTCCATGGCCTGTCCTGCCTTCTGGATTTTACACTATTTTCAGATGGCCCTTTTGACCGGGGGGAAGTGAGACTTCATTGTAGTGCAGATTTCCTTTGCAAGCTTGCTTGGTTGGCCAAAAAGTTCGTATGCATTTTTTCCTGAATATATTCAGGAAAAAACGCATACGCCCTTTTTGGCCAAGTGCATCATTGTGGACGTTCTGCCTCTTTTCCTATGCTTTAACTGCAATTCCAGTCTACCTCCTGAAATCGGTTTCCTGCAATTCTGCCCCGCTTTCAAGTCCTCTTGGCAGCCTTACTTCAGTATATTTTTGGACGATAGCTGTCATTTGTAACTCTGCAGGTTTGTGAATTACAGTGCCCCTGAGCTCCTTTCTTCAACTCGCTTTCTTGTGAGCTGGTCGCAACACCGCAGGATTGCTTCAGGCCCTAATCTGGTTCCGGCACGGCACGCTGAGCCTTTGGTTAATTCCTCTTCCTGGTGGGAAATGAGAGTTAAATTTGCCCGTCCAGACACCTCCAGCTAGTCTCTCATTGGTTCTCCCTATTCCTGTTCATCTTCCGCAGAAATTGCAAACTGGGCCAAACAGGAGGTTAAAGGCACTGACTCTCCAAGTCGGGAGAGTGTTAGTAAAGCGTCTGGAATGTTGCACCCGAGTACCAGGGGACGAGAACTGAGACATATTTGAACACGTCTCCCGATCACACGGTTGATCATACTCTGGGTTCCACATGCATGTTTTAGCTGAAGGAAGAATCCCTTAAACCTGGAGAGTTGAGACCCGTGGAATGGGTACCATGCAATATGACTTCAAAGGGTCTTCATTTGCTCACTGAACCTCTCCAATCCTATCACTGCTGCGTTTATGCCCCTGTACACACGCTTGATTCTCTTTCGGAGACATAGCAATCCATAGCGTTTAAGATAGTTACTAGTCAGGTACATTCTTAGGCGTTTAATATGGGGTGTTGAGTCCATTTCGTTGAGCAAGGAGTAGCTCTTATCTATTACATATTTGGCTTAAGGAAATTTATCTGTGCTCATTTCAATCTCTGGTTTTAGGCAGCACCCCAACTCACCTTTCCCCTTAGCAAGCATAAGTTGGTTTTCTAAATTTGAGACCCTGTTCTGTTTTGTAATTCAGTTCCTGTGTAGCCAAGTTTACATTCCGTGTATTAGTGATATCTTATGATGTTTCTTTTTCTGTGTGACTTATTTCAGTTAGAATCATCATACCTGAATCCACTCATTATGCTGCTACGGGCCTGATGACATAGATTTCATTGCTGAGTGATATTGCATTGTACGTAAGTACCACAACTTCTTTATCCGTATTTCACTTTCTGCGATATTCAACTTGTACTGTAAAGGAGGTTCTTGTAAACAGAGCCATCCCAAACTTTGGGGTGGCTGTGTCTTTTTGATTTTAATTTCCCTAAGCTGTAGGACCATAAGTGGAAGTGCCCTAGGCTCTGTTGCTTTGTTTTTTAGATGTTTCAGGAAACACCATACACTTCTCCCGAGTGGCTGTTGGCAATTTACATCCCGCCCATCAGCATAACAAGGCTCCCAGTTCTCCATGGCCTGTCCTGCCTTCTGGATTTTACACTTTTTTCAGATGGCCCTTTTGACCGGGGGGAAGTGAGACTTCATTGTAGTGCAGATTTCCTTTGCAAGCTTGCTTGGTTGGCCAAAAAGGGCGTATGCGTTTTTTCCTGAATATATTCAGGAAAAAACGCATACGCCCTTTTTGGCCAAGTGCATCATTGTGGACGTTCTGCCTCTTTTCCTATGCTTTAACTGCAATTCCAGTCTACCTCCTGAAATCGGTTTCCTGCAATTCTGCCCCGCTTTCAAGTCCTCTTGGCAGCCTTACTTCAGTATATTTTTGGACGATAGCTGTCATTTATAACTCTGCAGGTTTGTGAATTACAGTGCCCCTGAGCTCCTTTCTTCAACTCGCTTTCTTGTGAGATGGTCGCAACACCGCAGGATTGCTTCAGGCCCTAATCCGGTTCCGGCACGGCACGCTGAGCCTTTGGTTAATTCCTCTTCCTGGTGGGAAATGAGAGTTAAATTTGCCCGTCCAGACACCTCCAGCTAGTCTCTCATTGGTTCTCCCTATTCCTGTTCATCTTCCGCAGAAATTGCAAACTGGGCCAAACAGGAGGTTAAAGGCACTGACTCTCCAAGTCGGGAGAGTGTTAGTAAAGCGTCTGGAATGTTGCACCCGAGTACCAGGGGACGAGAACTGAGACATATTTGAACACGTCTCCCGATCGCACGGTGGATCATACTCTGGGTTCCACATGCATGTTTTAGCTGAAGGAAGAATCCCTTAAACCTGGAGAGTTGAGACCCGTGGAATGGGTACCATGCAATATGACTTCAAAGGGTCTTCATTTGCTCACCGAACCTCTCCAATCCTATCACTGCTGCGTTTATGCCCCTGTACACACGCTTGATTCTCTTTCGGAGACATAGCAATCCATAGGTTTTACGATACTTACTAGTCAGGTACATTCTTAGGCGTTTAATATGGGGTGTTGAGTCCATTTCGTTGAGCAAGGAGTAGCTCTTGTCTATTCCATATTTGGCTTAAGGAACTTTATCTGTGTTCATTTCAATCTCTGGTTTTAGGCAGCACCCCAACTCACCTTTACCCTTAGCAAGCATAAGTTGGTTTTCTAAATTTGAGACCCTGTTCTGTTTTGTAATTCACTTCCTGTGTAGCCAAGTTTACATTCCGTGTATTAGTGATATCTTATGATGTTTCTTTTTCTGTGTGACTTATTTCAGTTAGAATCATCATACCTGAATCCCCTCATTATGCTGCTACGGGCCTGATGACATAGATTTCATTGCTGAGTGATATTGCATTGTACGTAAGTACCACAACTTCTTTATCCATTACTCACTTTCTGCGATATTGAACTTGTACCGTAAACGAGGTTCTTGTAAACAGAGCCGTCCCAAACTTTGGGGTGGCTGTGTCTTTTTGATTTTAATTTCCCTAAGCTATAGGACCATAAGTGGAAGTGCCCTAGGCTCTGTTGCTTTGTTTTTTAGATGTTTCAGGAAACACCATACACTTCTCCCGAGTGGCTGTTGGCAATTTACATCCCGCCCATCAGCATAACAAGGCTCCCAGTTCTCCATGGCCTGTCCTGCCTTCTGGATTTTACACTTTTTTCAGATGGCCCTTTTGACCGGGGGGAAGTGAGACTTCATTGTAGTGCAGATTTCCTTTGCAAGCTTGCTTGGTTGGCCAAAAAGGGCGTATGCGTTTTTTCCTGAATATATTCAGGAAAAAACGCATACGCCCTTTTTGGCCAAGTGCATCATTGTGGACGTTCTGCCTCTTTTCCTATGCTTTAACTGCAATTCCAGTCTACTTCCTGAAATCGGTTTCTTGCAATTCTGCCCCGCATTCAAGTCCTCTTGGCAGCCTTACTTCAGTATATTTTTGGACGATAGCTGTCATTTATAACTCTGCAGGTTTGTGAATTACAGTGCCCCTGAGCTCCTTTCTTCAACTCGCTTTCTTGTGAGCTGGCCGCAACACCGCAGGATTGCTTCAGGCCCTAATCTGGTTCCGGCACGGCACGCTGAGCCTTTGGTTAATTCCTCTTCCTGGTGGGAAATGAGAGTTAAATTTGCCCGTCCAGACACCTCCAGCTAGTCTCTCATTGGTTCTCCCTATTCCTGTTCATCTTCCGCAGAAATTGCAAACTGGGCCAAACAGGAGGTTAAAGGCACTGACTCTCCAAGTCGGGAGAGTGTTAGTAAAGCGTCTGGAATGTTGCACCCGAGTACCAGGGGACGAGAACTGAGACATATTTGAACACGTCTCCCGATCACACAGTGGATCATACTCTGGGTTCCACATGCATGTTTTAGCTGAAGGAAGAATCCCTTAAACCTGGAGAGTTGAGACCCGTGGAATGGGTACCATGCAATATGACTTCAAAGGGTCTTCATTTGCTCACCGAACCTCTCCAATCCTATCACTGCTGCGTTTATGCCCCTGTACACACGCTTGATTCTCTTTCGGAGACATAGCAATCCATAGGTTTTAAGATACTTACTAGTCAGGTACATTCTTAGGCGTTTAATATGGGGTGTTGAGTCCATTTCGTTGAGCAAGGAGTAGCTCTTGTCTATTCTATATTTGGCTTAAGGAACTTTATCTGTGCTCATTTCAATCTCTGGTTTTAGGCAGCACCCCAACTCACCTTTCTCCTTAGCAAGAATAAGTTGGTTTTCTAAATTTGAGACCCTGTTCTGTTTTGTAATTCAGTTCCTGTGTAGCCAAGTTTACATTCCATGTATTAGTGATATCTTATGATGTTTCTTTTTCTGTGTGACTTATTTCAGTTAGAATCATCATACCTGAATCCACTCATTATGCTGCTATGGGCCTGATGAGATAGATTTCATTGCTGAGTGATATTGCATTGTACGTAAGTACCACAACTTCTTTATCCATTACTCACTTTCTGCGATATTGAACTTGTACCGTAAACGAGGTTCTTGTAAACAGAGCCGTCCCAAACTTTGGGGTGGCTGTGTCTTTTTGATTTTAATTTCCCTAACCTATAGGACCATAAGTGGAAGTGCCCTAGGCTCTGTTGCTTTGTTTTTTAGATGTTTCAGGAAACACCATACACTTCTCCCGAGTGGCTGTTGGCAATTTGCATCCCGCCCATCAGCATAACAAGGCTCCCAGTTCTCCATGGCCTGTCCTGCCTTCTGGATTTTACACTTTTTTCAGATGGCCCTTTTGACCGGGGGGAAGTGAGACTTCATTGTAGTGCAGATTTCCTTTGCAAGCATGCTTGGTTGGCCAAAAAGGGCGTATGCGTTTTTTCCTGAATATATTCAGGAAAAAACGCATACGCCCTTTTTGGCCAAGTGCATCATTGTGGACGTTCTGCCTCTTTTCCTATGCTTTCACTGCAATTCCAGTCTACCTCCTGAAATCGGTTTCCTGCAATTCTGCCCCGCTTTCAAGTCCTCTTGGCAGCCTTACTTCAGTATATTTTTGGACGATAGCTGTCATTTGTAACTCTGCAGGTTTGTGAATTACAGTGCCCCTGAGCTCCTTTCTTCAACTCGCTTTCTTGTGAGCTGGTCGCAACACCGCAGGATTGCTTCAGGCCCTAATCTGGTTCCGGCACGGCACGCTGAGCCTTTGGTTAATTCCTCTTCCTGGTGGGAAATGAGAGTTAAATTTGCCCGTCCAGACACCTCCAGCTAGTCTCTCATTGGTTCTCCCTATTCCTGTTCATCTTCCGCAGAAATTGCAAACTGGGCCAAACAGGAGGTTAAAGGCACTGACTCTCCAAGTCGGGAGAGTGTTAGTAAAGTGTCTGGAATGTTGCACCCGAGTACCAGGGGACGAGAACTGAGACATATTTGAACACGTCTCCCGATCGCACGGTGGATCATACTCTGGGTTCCACATGCATGTTTTAGCTGAAGGAAGAATCCCTTAAAACTGGAGAGTTGAGACCCGTGGAATGGGTACCATGCAATATGACTTCAAAGGGTCTTCATTTGCTCACCGAACCTCTCCAATGCTATCACTGCTGCGTTTATGCCCCTGTACACACGCTTGATTCTCTTTCGGAGACATAGCAATCCATAGGTTTTAAGATACTTACTAGTCAGGTACATTCTTAGGCGTTTAATATGGGGTGTTGAGTCCATTTCGTTGAGCAAGGAGTAGCTCTTGTCTATTCTATATTTGGCTTAAGGAACTTTATCTGTGCTCATTTCAATCTCTGGTTTTAGGCAGCACCCCAACTCACCTTTCTCCTTAGCAAGAATAAGTTGGTTTTCTAAATTTGAGACCCTGTTCTGTTTTGTAATTCAGTTCCTGTGTAGCCAAGTTTACATTCCATGTATTAGTGATATCTTATGATGTTTCTTTTTCTGTGTGACTTATTTCAGTTAGAATCATCATACCTGAATCCACTCATTATGCTGCTATGGGCCTGATGAGATAGATTTCATTGCTGAGTGATATTGCATTGTACGTAAGTACCACAACTTCTTTATCCATTACTCACTTTCTGCGATATTGAACTTGTACCGTAAACGAGGTTCTTGTAAACAGAGCCGTCCCAAACTTTGGGGTGGCTGTGTCTTTTTGATTTTAATTTCCCTAAGCTATAGGACCATAAGTGGAAGTGCCCTAGGCTCTGTTGCTTTGTTTTTAAGATGTTTCAGGAAACACCATACACTTCTCCCGAGTGGCTGTTGGCAATTTGCATCCCGCCCATCAGCATAACAAGGCTCCCAGTTCTCCATGGCCTGTCCTGCCTTCTGGATTTTACACTTTTTTCAGATGGCCCTTTTGACCGGGGGGAAGTGAGACTTCATTGTAGTGCAGATTTCCTTTGCAAGCATGCTTGGTTGGCCAAAAAGGGCGTATGCATTTTTTCCTGAATATATTCAGGAAAAAACGCATACGCCCTTTTTGGCCAAGTGCATCATTGTGGACGTTCTGCCTCTTTTCCTATGCTTTCACTGCAATTCCAGTCTACCTCCTGAAATCGGTTTCCTGCAATTCTGCCCCGCTTTCAAGTCCTCTTGGCAGCCTTACTTCAGTATATTTTTGGACGATAGCTGTCATTTGTAACTCTACAGGTTTGTGAATTACAGTGCCCCTGAGCTCCTTTCTTCAACTCGCTTTCTTGTGAGCTGGTCGCAACACCGCAGGATTGCTTCAGGCCCTAATCTGGTTCCGGCACGGCACGCTGAGCCTTTGGTTAATTCCTCTTCCTGGTGGGAAATGAGAGTTAAATTTGCCCGTCCAGACACCTCCAGCTAGTCTCTCATTGGTTCTCCCTATTCCTGTTCATCTTCCGCAGAAATTGCAAACTGGGCCAAACAGGAGGTTAAAGGCACTGACTCTCCAAGTCGGGAGAGTGTTAGTAAAGCGTCTGGAATGTTGCACCCGAGTACCAGGGGACGAGAACTGAGACATATTTGAACACGTCTCCCGATCGCACAGTGGATCATACTCTGGGTTCCACATGCATGTTTTAGCTGAAGGAAGAATCCCTTAAACCTGGAGAGTTGAGACCCGTGGAATGGGTACCATGCAATATGACTTCAAAGGGTCTTCATTTGCTCACCGAACCTCTCCAATCCTATCACTGCTGCGTTTATGCCCCTGTACACACGCTTGATTCTCTTTCGGAGACATAGCAATCCATAGGTTTTAAGATACTTACTAGTCAGGTACATTCTTAGGCGTTTAATATGGGGTGTTGAGTCCATTTCGTTGAGCAAGGAGTAGCTCTTGTCTATTCTATATTTGGCTTAAGGAACTTTATCTGTGTTCATTTCAATCTCTGGTTTTAGGCAGCACCCCAACTCACCTTTCTCCTTAGCAAGAATAAGTTGGTTTTCTAAATTTGAGACCCTGTTCTGTTTTGTAATTCACTTCCTGTGTAGCCAAGTTTACATTCCGTGTATTAGTGATATCTTATGATGTTTCTTTTTCTGTGTGACTTATTTCAGTTAGAATCATCATACCTGAATCCACTCATTATGCTGCTACGGGCCTGATGACATAGATTTCATTGCTGAATGATTTTGCATTTTACGTAAGTACCACAACTTCTTTATCCATTACTCACTTTCTGCGATATTGAACTTGTACCGTAAACGAGGTTCTTGTAAACAGAGCCGTCCCAAACTTTGGGGTGGCTGTGTCTTTTTGATTTTAATTTCCCTAAGCTATAGGACCATAAGTGGAAGTGCCCTAGGCTCTGTTGCTTTGTTTTTTAGATGTTTCAGGAAACACCATACACTTCTCCCGAGTGGCTGTTGGCAATTTGCATCCCGCCCATCAGCATAACAAGGCTCCCAGTTCTCCATGGCCTGTCCTGCCTTCTGGATTTTACACTTTTTTCAGATGGCCCTTTTGACCGGGGGGAAGTGAGACTTCATTGTAGTGCAGATTTCCTTTGCAAGCATGCTTGGTTGGCCAAAAAGGGCGTATGCGTTTTTTCCTGAATATATTCAGGAAAAAACGCATACGCCCTTTTTGGCCAAGTGCATCATTGTGGACGTTCTGCCTCTTTTCCTATGCTTTAACTGCAATTCCAGTCTACCTCCTGAAATCGGTTTCCTGCAATTCTGCCCCGCTTTCAAGTCCTCTTGGCAGCCTTACTTCAGTATATTTTTGGACGATAGCTGTCATTTGTAACTCTGCAGGTTTGTGAATTACAGTGCCCCTGAGCTCCTTTCTTCAACTCGCTTTCTTGTGAGCTGGTCGCAACACCGCAGGATTGCTTCAGGCCCTAATCTGGTTCCGGCACGGCACGCTGAGCCTTTGGTTAATTCCTCTTCCTGGTGGGAAATGAGAGTTAAATTTGCCCGTCCAGACACCTCCAGCTAGTCTCTCATTGGTTCTCCCTATTCCTGTTCATCTTCCGCAGAAATTGCAAACTGGGCCAAACAGGAGGTTAAAGGCACTGACTCTCCAAGTCGGGAGAGTGTTAGTAAAGTGTCTGGAATGTTGCACCCGAGTACCAGGGGACGAGAACTGAGACATATTTGAACACGTCTCCCGATCGCACGGTGGATCATACTCTGGGTTCCACATGCATGTTTTAGCTGAAGGAAGAATCCCTTAAACCTGGAGAGTTGAGACCCGTGGAATGGGTACCATGCAATATGACTTCAAAGGGTCTTCATTTGCTCACCGAACCTCTCCAATCCTATCACTGCTGCGTTTATGCCCCTGTACACACGCTTGATTCTCTTTCGGAGACATAGCAATCTGTAGGTTTTAAGATACTTACTAGTCAGGTACATTCTTAGGCGTTTAATATGAGGTGTTGAGTCCATTTCGTTGAGCAAGGTGTAGCTCTTGTCTATTACATATTTGGCTTAAGGAACTTTATCTGTGCTCATTTCAATCTCTGGTTTTAGGCAGCACCCCAACTCACGTTTCCCCTTAGCAAGCATAAGTTGGTTTTCTAAATTTGAGACCCTGTTCTGTTTTGTATTTCAGTTCCTGTGTAGCCAAGTTTACATTCCGTGTATTAGTGATATCTTATGATGTTTCTTTTTCTGTGTGACTTATTTCAGTTAGAATCATCATACCTGAATCCACTCATTATGCTGCTACGGGCCTGATGACATAGATTTCATTGCTGAGTGATATTGCATTGTACGTAAGTACCACAACTTCTTTATCCATTACTCACTTTCTGCGATATTGAACTTGTACCGTAAACGAGGTTCTTGTAAACAGAGCCGTCCCAAACTTTGGGGTGGCTGTGTCTTTTTGATTTTAATTTCCCTAAGCTATAGGACCATAAGTGGAAGTGCCCTAGGCTCTGTTGCTTTGTTTTTTAGATGTTTCAGGAAACACCATACACTTCTCCCGAGTGGCTGTTGACAATTTACATCCCGCCCATCAGCATAACAAGGCTCCCAGTTCTCCATGGCCTGTCCTGCCTTCTGGATTTTACACTTTTTTCAGATGGCCCTTTTGACCGGGGGGAAGTGAGACTTCATTGTAGTGCAGATTTCCTTTGCAAGCTTGCTTGGTTGGCCAAAAAGGGCGTATGCGTTTTTTCCTGAATATATTCAGGAAAAAACGCATACGCCCTTTTTGGCCAAGTGCATCATTGTGGACGTTCTGCCTCTTTTCCTATGCTTTAACTGCAATTCCAGTCTACCTCCTGAAATCGGTTTCCTGCAATTCTGCCCCGCTTTCAAGTCCTCTTGGCAGCCTTACTTCAGTATATTTTTGGACGATAGCTGTCATTTATAACTCTGCAGGTTTGTGAATTACAGTGCCCCTGAGCTCCTTTCTTCAACTCGCTTTCTTGTGAGCTGGCCGCAACATCGCAGGATTGCTTCAGGCCCTAATCTGGTTCCGGCACGGCACGCTGAGCCTTTGGTTAATTCCTCTTCCTGGTGGGAAATGAGAGTTAAATTTGCCCGTCCAGACACCTCCAGCTAGTCTCTCATTGGTTCTCCCTATTCCTGTTCATCTTCCGCAGAAATTGCAAACTGGGCCAAACAGGAGGTTAAAGGCACTGAATCTTCAAGTCGTGAGAGTGTTAGTAAAGCGTCTGGAATGTTGCACCCGAGTACCAGGGGACGACAACTGAGACATATTTGAACACGTCTCCCGATCACACGGTGGATCATACTCTGGGTTCCACATGCATGTTTTAGCTGAAGGAAGAATCCCTTAAACCTGGAGAGTTGAGACCCGTGGAATGGGTACCATGCAATATGACTTCAAAGGGTCTTCATTTGCTCACCGAACCTCTCCAATCCTATCACTGCTGCGTTTATGCCCCTGTACACACGCTTGATTCTCTTTCGGAGACATAGCAATCCATAGGTTTTAAGATACTTACTAGTCAGGTACATTCTTAGGCGTTTAATATGGGGTGTTGAGTCCATTTCGTTGAGCAAGGAGTAGCTCTTGTCTATTCTATATTTGGCTTAAGGAACTTTATCTGTGTTCATTTCAATCTCTGGTTTTAGGCAGCACCCCAACTCACCTTTACCCTTAGCAAGCATAAGTTGGTTTTCTAAATTTGAGACCCTGTTCTGTTTTGTAATTCACTTCTTGTGTAGCCAAGTTTACATTCCGTGTATTAGTGATATCTTATGATGTTTCTTTTTCTGTGTGACTTATTTCAGTTAGAATCATCATACCTGAATCCACTTATTATGCTGCTACGGGCCTGATGACATAGATTTCATTGCTGAATGATTTTGCATTTTACGTAAGTACCACAACTTCTTTATCCATTACTCACTTTCTGCGATATTGAACTTGTACCGTAAACGAGGTTCTTGTAAACAGAGCCGTCCCAAACTTTGGGGTGGCTGTGTCTTTTTGATTTTAATTTCCCTAAGCTATAGGACCATAAGTGGAAGTGCCCTAGGCTCTGTTGCTTTGTTTTTTAGATGTTTCAGGAAACACCATACACTTCTCCCGAGTGGCTGTTGGCAATTTGCATCCCGCCCATCAGCATAACAAGGCTCCCAGTTCTCCATGGCCTGTCCTGCCTTCTGGATTTTACACTTTTTTCAGATGGCCCTTTTGACCGGGGGGAAGTGAGACTTCATTGTAGTGCAGATTTCCTTTGCAAGCATGCTTGGTTGGCCAAAAAGGGCGTATGCGTTTTTTCCTGAATATATTCAGGAAAAAACGCATACGCCCTTTTTGGCCAAGTGCATCATTGTGGACGTTCTGCCTCTTTTCCTATGCTTTAACTGCAATTCCAGTCTACCTCCTGAAATCGGTTTCCTGCAATTCTGCCCCGCTTTCAAGTCCTCTTGGCAGCCTTACTTCAGTATATTTTTGGACGATAGCTGTCATTTGTAACTCTGCAGGTTTGTGAATTACAGTGCCCCTGAGCTCCTTTCTTCAACTCGCTTTCTTGTGAGCTGGTCGCAACACCGCAGGATTGCTTCAGGCCCTAATCTGGTTCCGGCACGGCACGCTGAGCCTTTGGTTAATTCCTCTTCCTGGTGGGAAATGAGAGTTAAATTTGCCCGTCCAGACACCTCCAGCTAGTCTCTCATTGGTTCTCCCTATTCCTGTTCATCTTCCGCAGAAATTGCAAACTGGGCCAAACAGGAGGTTAAAGGCACTGACTCTCCAAGTCGGGAGAGTGTTAGTAAAGCGTCTTGAATGTTGCACCCGAGTACCAGGGGACGAGAACTGAGCCATATTTGAACACGTCTCCCGATCGCACAGTGGATCATACTGTGGGTTCCACATGCATGTTTTAGCTGAAGGAAGAATCCCTTAAACCTGGAGAGTTGAGACCCTTGGAATGGGTACCATGCAATATGACTTCAAAGGGTCTTCATTTGCTCACCGAACCTCTCCAATCCTATCACTGCTGCGTTTATGCCCCTGTACACACGCTTGATTCTCTTTCGGAGACATAGCAATCCATAGGTTTTAAGATACTTACTAGTCAGGTACATTCTTAGGCGTTTAATATGGGGTGTTGAGTCCATTTCGTTGAGCAAGGAGTAGCTCTTGTCTATTCTATATTTGGCTTAAGGAACTTTATCTGTGTTCATTTCAATCTCTGGTTTTAGGTAGCACCCCAACTCACCTTTACCCTTAGCAAGCATATGTTGGTTTTCTAAATTTGAGACCCTGTTCTGTTTTGTAATTCAGTTCCTGTGTAGCCAAGTTTACATTCCGTGTATTAGTGATATCTTATGATGTTTCTTTTTCTGTGTGACTTATTTCAGTTAGAATCATCATACCTGAATCCACTCATTATGCTGCTACGGGCCTGATGACATAGATTTCATTGCTGAGTGATATTGCATTGTACGTAAGTACCACAACTTCTTTATCCATTACTCACTTTCTGCGATATTGAACTTGTACCGTAATCGAGGTTCTTGTAAACAGAGCCGTCCCAAACTTTGGGGTGGCTGTGTCTTTTTGATTTTAATTTCCCTAAGCTATAGGACCATAAGTGGAAGTGCACTAGGCTCTGTTGCTTTGTTTTTTAGATGTTTCAGGAAACACCATACACTTCTCCCGAGTGGCTGTTGGCAATTTACATCCCGCCCATCAGCATAACAAGGCTCCCAGTTCTCCATGGCCTGTCCTGCCTTCTGGATTTTACACTTTTTTCAGATGGCCCTTTTGACAGGGGGGAAGTGAGACTTCATTGTAGTGCAGATTTCCTTTGCAAGCATGCTTGGTTGGCCAAAAAGGGCGTATGCGTTTTTTCCTGAATATATTCAGGAAAAAACGCATACGCCCTTTTTGGCCAAGTGCATCATTGTGGACGTTCTGCCTCTTTTCCTATGCTTTAACTGCAATTCCAGTCTACCTCCTGAAATCGGTTTCCTGCAATTCTGCCCCGCTTTCAAGTCCTCTTGGCAGCCTTACTTCAGTATATTTTTGGACGATAGCTGTCATTTGTAACTCTGCAGGTTTGTGAATTACAGTGCCCCTGAGCTCCTTTCTTCAACTCGCTTTCTTGTGAGATGGTCGCAACACCGCAGGATTGCTTCAGGCCCTAATCTGGTTCCGGCACGGCACGCTGAGCCTTTGGTTAATTCCTCTTCCTGGTGGGAAATGAGAGTTAAATTTGCCCGTCCAGACACCTCCAGCTAGTCTCTCATTGGTTCTCCCTATTCCTGTTCATCTTCCGCAGAAATTGCAAACTGGGCCAAACAGGAGGTTAAAGGCACTGAATCTTCAAGTCGGGAGAGTGTTAGTAAAGCGTCTGGAATGTTGCACCCGAGTACCAGGGGACGAGAACTGAGACATATTTGAACACGTCTCCCGATCGCACGGTGGATCATACTCTGGGTTCCACATGCATGTTTTAGCTGAAGGAAGAATCCCTTAAACCTGGAGAGTTGAGACCCGTGGAATGGGTACCATGCAATATGACTTCAAAGGGTCTTCATTTGCTCACCGAACCTCTCCAATCCTATCACTGCTGCGTTTATGCCCCTGTACACACGCTTGATTCTCTTTCGGAGACATAGCAATCCATAGGTTTTAAGATACTTACTAGTCAGGTACATTCTTAGGCGTTTAATATGGGGTGTTGAGTCCATTTCGTTGAGCAAGGAGTAGCTCTTGTCTATTCCATATTTGGCTTAAGGAACTTTATCTGTGTTCATTTCAATCTCTGGTTTTAGGCAGCACCCCAACTCACCTTTCCCCTTAGCAAGCATAAGTTGGTTTTCTAAATTTGAGACCCTGTTCTGTTTTGTATTTCTGTTCCTGTGTAGCCAAGTTTACATTCCGTGTATTAGTGATATCTTATGATGTTTCTTTTTCTGTGTGACTTATTTCAGTTAGAATCATCATACCTGAATCCCCTCATTATGCTGCTACGGGCCTGATGACATAGATTTCATTGCTGAGTGATATTGCATTGTACGTAAGTACCACAACTTCTTTATCCATTACTCACTTTCTGCGATATTGAACTTGTACCGTAAACGAGGTTCTTGTAAACAGAGCCGTCCCAAACTTTGGGGTGGCTGTGTCTTTTTGATTTTAATTTCCCTAAGCTATAGGACCATTAGTGGAAGTGCCCTAGGCTCTGTTGCTTTGGTTTTTAGATGTTTCAGGAAACACCATACACTTCTCCCGAGTGGCTGTTGGCAATTTGCATCCCGCCCATCAGCATAACAAGGCTCCCAGTTCTCCATGGCCTGTCCTGCCTTCTGGATTTTACACTTTTTTCAGATGGCCCTTTTGACCGGGGGGAAGTGAGACTTCATTGTAGTGCAGATTTCCTTTGCAAGCTTGCTTGGTTGGCCAAAAAGGGCGTATGCGTTTTTTCCTGAATATATTCAGGAAAAAACGCATACGCCCTTTTTGGCCAAGTGCATCATTGTGGACGTTCTGCCTCTTTTCCTATGCTTTAACTGCAATTCCAGTCTACCTCCTGAAATCGGTTTCCTGCAATTCTGCCCCGCTTTCAAGTCCTCTTGGCAGCCTTACTTCAGTATATTTTTGGACGATAGCTGTCATTTATAACTCTGCAGGTTTGTGAATTACAGTGCCCCTGAGCTCCTTTCTTCAACTCGCTTTCTTGTGAGTTGGTCGCAACACCGCAGGATTGCTTCAGGCCCTAATCTGGTTCCGGCACGGCACGCTGAGCCTTTGGTTAATTCCTCTTCCTGGTGGGAAATGAGAGTTAAATTTGCCCGTCCAGACACCTCCAGCTAGTCTCTCATTGGTTCTCCCTATTCCTGTTCATCTTCCGCAGAAATTGCAAACTGGGCCAAACAGGAGGTTAAAGGCACTGACTCTCCAAGTCGGGAGAGTGTTAGTAAAGCGTCTGGAATGTTGCACCCGAGTACCAGGGGACGAGAACTGAGACATATTTGAACACGTCTCCCGATCACACGGTGGATCATACTCTGGGTTCCACATGCATGTTTTAGCTGAAGGAAGAATCCCTTAAACCTGGAGAGTTGAGACCCGTGGAATGGGTACCATGCAATATGACTTCAAAGGGTCTTCATTTGCTCACCGAACCTCTCCAATCCTATCACTGCTGCGTTTATGCCCCTGTACACACGCTTGATTCTCTTTCGGAGACATAGCAATCCATAGGTTTTACGATACTTACTAGTCAGGTACATTCTTAGGCGTTTAATATGGGGTGTTGAGTCCATTTCGTTGAGCAAGGAGTAGCTCTTGTCTATTCCATATTTGGCTTAAGGAACTTTATCTGTGTTCGTTTCAATCTCTGGTTTTAGGCAGCACCCCAACTCACCTTTACCCTTAGCAAGCATAAGTTGGTTTTCTAAATTTGAGACCCTGTTCTGTTTTGTAATTCAGTTCCTGTGTAGCCAAGTTTACATTCCGTGTATTAGTGATATCTTATGATGTTTCTTTTTCTGTGTGACTTATCTCAGTTAGAATCATCATACCTGAATCCCCTCATTATGCTGCTACAGGCCTGATGACATAGATTTCATTGCTGAGTGATATTGCATTGTACATAAGTACCACAACTTCTTTATCCATTACTCACTTTCTGCGATATTGAACTTGTACCGTAAACGAGGTTCTTGTAAACAGAGCCGTCCCAAACTTTGGGGTGGCTGTGTCTTTTTGATTTTAATTTCCCTAAGCTATAGGACCATAAGTGGAAGTGCCCTAGGCTCTGTTGCTTTGTTTTTTAGATGTTTCAGGAAACACCATACACTTCTCCCGAGTGGCTGTTGGCAATTTACATCCCGCCCATCAGCATAACAAGGCTCCCAGTTCTCCATGGCCTGTCCTGCCTTCTGGATTTTACACTTTTTTCAGATGGCCCTTTTGACCGGGGGGAAGTGAGACTTCATTGTAGTGCAGATTTCCTTTGCAAGCTTGCTTGGTTGGCCAAAAAGGGCGTATGCGTTTTTTCCTGAATATTTTCAGGAAAAAACGCATACGCCCTTTTTGGCCAAGTGCATCATTGTGGACGTTCTGCCTCTTTTCCTATGCTTTAACTGCAATTCCAGTCTACCTCCTGAAATCGGTTTCCTGCAATTCTGCCCCGCTTTCAAGTCCTCTTGGCAGCCTTACTTCAGTATATTTTTGGACGATAGCTGTCATTTATAACTCTGCAGGTTTGTGAATTACAGTGCCCCTGAGCTCCTTTCTTCAACTCGCTTTCTTGTGAGATGGTCGCAACACCGCATGATTGCTTCAGGCCCTAATCTGGTTCCGGCACGGCACGCTGAGCCTTTGGTTAATTCCTCTTCCTGGTGGGAAATGAGAGTTAAATTTGCCCGTCCAGACACCTCCAGCTAGTCTCTCATTGGTTCTCCCTATTCCTGTTCATCTTCCGCAGAAATTGCAAACTGGGCCAAACAGGAGGTTAAAGGCACTGAATCTTCAAGTCGGGAGAGTGTTAGTAAAGCGTCTGGAATGTTGCACCCGAGTACCAGGGGACGAGAACTGAGACATATTTGAACACGTCTCCCGATCGCACGGTGGATCATACTCTGGGTTCCACATGCATGTTTTAGCTGAAGGAAGAATCCCTTAAACCTGGAGAGTTGAGACCCGTGGAATGGGTACCATGCAATATGACTTCAAAGGGTCTTCATTTGCTCACCGAACCTCTCCAATCCTATCACTGCTGCGTTTATGCCCCTGTACACACGCTTGATTCTCTTTCGGAGACATAGAAATCTGTAGGTTTTAAGATACTTACTAGTCAGGTACATTCTTAGGCGTTTAATATGAGGTGTTGAGTCCATTTCGTTGAGCAAGGTGTAGCTCTTGTCTATTACATATTTGGCTTAAGGAACTTTATCTGTGCTCATTTCAATCTCTGGTTTTAGGCAGCACCCCAACTCACCTTTCCCCTTAGCAAGCATAAGTTGGTTTTCTAAATTTGAGACCCTGTTCTGTTTTGTATTTCAGTTCCTGTGTAGCCAAGTTTACATTCCGTATATTAGTGATATCTTATGATGTTTCTTTTTCTGTGTGACTTATTTCAGTTAGAATCATCATACCTGAATCCACTCATTATGCTGCTACGGGCCTGATGACATAGATTTCATTGCTGAGTGATATTGCATTGTACGTAAGTACCACAACTTCTTTATCCATTACTCACTTTCTGCGATATTGAACTTGTACCGTAAACGAGGTTCTTGTAAACAGAGCCGTCCCAAACTTTGGGGTGGCTGTGTCTTTTTGATTTTAATTTCCCTAAGCTATAGGACCATTAGTGGAAGTGCCCTAGGCTCTGTTGCTTTGGTTTTTAGATGTTTCAGGAAACACCATACACTTCTCCCGAGTGGCTGTTGGCAATTTACATCCCGCCCATCAGCATAACAAGGCTCCCAGTTCTCCATAGCCTGTCCTACCTTCTGGATTTTACACTTTTTTCAGATGGCCCTTTTGACCGGGGGGAAGTGAGACTTCATTGTAGTGCAGATTTCCTTTGCAAGCTTGCTTGGTTGGCCAAAAAGGGCGTATGCGTTTTTTCCTGAATATATTCAGGAAAAAACGCATACGCCCTTTTTGGCCAAGTGCATCATTGTGGACGTTCTGCCTCTTTTCCTATGCTTTAACTGCAATTCCAGTCTACCTCCTGAAATCGGTTTCCTGCAATTCTGCCCCGCTTTCAAGTCCTCTTGGCAGCCTTACTTCAGTATATTTTTGGACGATAGCTGTCATTTATAACTCTGCAGGTTTGTGAATTACAGTGCCCCTGAGCTCCTTTCTTCAACTCGCTTTCTTGTGAGATGGTCGCAACACCGCAGGATTGCTTCAGGCCCTAATCTGGTTCCGGCACGGCACGCTGAGTCTTTGGTTAATTCCTCTTCCTGGTGGGAAATGAGAGTTAAATTTGCCCGTCCAGACACCTCCAGCTAGTCTCTCATTGGTTCTCCCTATTCCTGTTAATCTTCCGCAGAAATTGCAAACTGGGCCAAACAGGAGGTTAAAGGCACTGACTCTCCAAGTCGGGAGAGTGTTAGTAAAGCGTCTGGAATGTTGCACCCGAGTACCAGGGGACGAGAACTGAGACATATTTGAACACGTCTCCCGATCGCACGGTGGATCATACTCTGGGTTCCACATGCATGTTTTAGCTGAAGGAAGAATCCCTTAAACCTGGAGAGTTGAGACCCGTGGAATGGGTACCATGCAATATGACTTCAAAGGGTCTTCATTTGCTCACCGAACCTCTCCAATCCTATCACTGCTGCGTTTATGCCCCTGTACACACGCTTGATTCTCTTTCGGAGACATAGCAATCCATAGGTTTTAAGATACTTACTAGTCAGGTACATTCTTAGGCGTTTAATATGGGGTGTTGAGTCCATTTCGTTGAGCAAGGAGTAGCTCTTGTCTATTCCATATTTGGCTTAAGGAACTTTATCTGTGTTCGTTTCAATCTCTGGTTTTAGGCAGCACCCCAACTCACCTTTCCCCTTAGCAAGCATAAGTTGGTTTTCTAAATTTGAGACCCTGTTCTGTTTTGTATTTCAGTTCCTGTGTAGCCAAGTTTACATTCCGTGTATTAGTGATATTTTATGATGTTTCTTTTTCTGTGTGACTTATCTCAGTTAGAATCATCATACCTGAATCCCCTCATTATGCTGCTACGGGCCTGATGACATAGATTTCATTGCTGAGTGATATTGCATTGTACATAAGTACCACAACTTCTTTATCCATTACTCACTTTCTGCGATATTGAACTTGTACCGTAAACGAGGTTCTTGTAAACAGAGCCGTCCCAAACTTTGGGGTGGCTGTGTCTTTTTGATTTTAATTTCCCTAAGCTATAGGACCATAAGTGGAAGTGCCCTAGGCTCTGTTGCTTTGTTTTTTAGATGTTTCAGAAAACACCATACACTTCTCCCGAGTGGCTGTTGGCAATTTACATCCCGCCCATCAGCATAACAAGGCTCCCAGTTCTCCATGGCCTGTCCTGCCTTCTGGATTTTACACTTTTTTCAGATGGCCCTTTTGACCGGGGGGAAGTGAGACTTCATTGTAGTGCAGATTTCCTTTGCAAGCTTGCTTGGTTGGCCAAAAAGGGCGTATGCGTTTTTTCCTGAATATATTCAGGAAAAAACGCATACGCCCTTTTTGGCCAAGTGCATCATTGTGGACGTTCTGCCTCTTTTCCTATGCTTTAACTGCAATTCCAGTCTACCTCCTGAAATCGGTTTCCTGCAATTCTGCCCCGCTTTCAAGTCCTCTTGGCAGCCTTACTTCAGTATATTTTTGGACGATAGCTGTCATTTATAACTCTGCAGGTTTGTGAATTACAGTGCCCCTGAGCTCCTTTCTTCAACTCGCTTTCTTGTGAGATGGTCGCAACACCGCATGATTGCTTCAGGCCCTAATCTGGTTCCGGCACGGCACGCTGAGCCTTTGGTTAATTCCTCTTCCTGGTGGGAAATGAGAGTTAAATTTGCCCGTCCAGACACCTCCAGCTAGTCTCTCATTGGTTCTCCCTATTCCTGTTAATCTTCCGTAGAAATTGCAAACTGGGCCAAACAGGAGGTTAAAGGCACTGACTCTCCAAGTCGGGAGAGTGTTAGTAAAGCGTCTGGAATGTTGCACCCGAGTACCAGGGGACGAGAACTGAGACATATTTGAACACGTCTCCTGATCGCACGGTGGATCATACTCTGGGTTCCACATGCATGTTTTAGCTGAAGGAAGAATCCCTTAAACCTGGAGAGTTGAGACCCGTGGAATGGGTACCATGCAATATGACTTCAAAGGGTCTTCATTTGCTCACCGAACCTCTCCAATCCTATCACTGCTGCGTTTATGCCCCTGTACACACGCTTGATTCTCTTTCGGAGACATAGCAATCCATAGGTTTTAAGATACTTACTAGTCAGGTACATTCTTAGGCGTTTAATATGGGGTGTTGAGTCCATTTCGTTGAGCAAGGAGTAGCTCTTGTCTATTCCATATTTGGCTTAAGGAACTTTATCTGTGTTCATTTCAATCTCTGGTTTTAGGCAGCACCCCAACTCACCTTTCCCCTTAGCAAGCATAAGTTGGTTTTCTAAATTTGAGACCCTGTTCTGTTTTGTAATTCAGTTCCTGTGTAGCCAAGTTTACATTCCGTGTATTAGTGATATCTTATGATGTTTCTTTTTCTGTGTGACTTATTTCAGTTAGAATCATCATACCTGAATCCACTCATTATGCTGCTACGGGCCTGATGACATAGATTTCATTGCTGAGTGATATTGCATTGTACGTAAGTACCACAACTTCTTTATCCATTACTCACTTTCTGCGATATTGAACTTGTACCGTAAACGAGGTTCTTGTAAACAGAGCCGTCCCAAACTTTGGGGTGGCTGTGTCTTTTTGATTTTAATTTCCCTAAGCTATAGGACCATAAGTGGAAGTGCCCTTGGCTCTGTTGCCTTGGTTTTTAGATGTTTCAGGAAACACCATACACGTCTCCCGAGTGGCTGTTGGCAATTTACATCCCGCCCATCAGCATAACAAGGCTCCCAGTTCTCCATGGCCTGTCCTGCCTTCTGGATTTTACACTTTTTTCAGATGGCCCTTTTGACCGGGGGGAAGTGAGACTTCATTGTAGTGCAGATTTCCTTTGCAAGCTTGCTTGGTTGGCCAAAAAGGGCGTATGCGTTTTTTCCTGAATATATTCAGGAAAAAACGCATACGCCCTTTTTGGCCAAGTGCATCATTGTGGACGTTCTGTCTCTTTTCCTATGCTTTAACTGCAATTCCAGTCTACCTCCTGAAATCGGTTTCTTGCAATTCTGCCCCGCTTTCAAGTCCTCTTGGCAGCCTTACTTCAGTATATTTTTGGACGATAGCTGTCATTTATAACTCTGCAGGTTTGTGAATTACAGTGCCCCTGAGCTCCTTTCTTCAACTCGCTTTCTTGTGAACTGGCCGCAACACTGCAGGATTGCTTCAGGCCCTAATCTGGTTCCGGCACGGCACGCTGAGCCTTTGGTTAATTCCTCTTCCTGGTGGGAAATGAGAGTTAAATTTGCCCGTCCAGACACCTCCAGCTAGTCTCTCATTGGTTCTCCCTATTCCTGTTCATCTTCCGCAGAAATTGCAAACTGGGCCAAACAGGAGGTTAAAGGCACTGAATCTTCAAGTCGGGAGAGTGTTAGTAAAGCGTCTGGAATGTTGCACCCGAGTACCAGGGGACGAGAACTGAGACATATTTGAACACGTCTCCCGATCGCACGGTGGATCATACTCTGGGTTCCACATGCATGTTTTAGCTGAAGGAAGAATCCCTTAAACCTGGAGAGTTGAGACCCGTGGAATGGGTACCATGCAATATGACTTCAAAGGGTCTTCATTTGCTCACCGAACCTCTCCAATCCTATCACTGCTGCGTTTATGCCCCTGTACACACGCTTGATTCTCTTTCGGAGACATAGCAATCTGTAGGTTTTAAGATACTTACTAGTCAGGTACATTCTTAGGCGTTTAATATGAGGTGTTGCGTCCATTTCGTTGAGCAAGGTGTAGCTCTTGTCTATTACATATTTGGCTTAAGGAACTTTATCTGTGCTCATTTCAATCTCTGGTTTTAGGCAGCACCCCAACTCACCTTTCCCCTTAGCAAGCATAAGTTGGTTTTCTAAATTTGAGACCCTGTTCTGTTTTGTATTTCAGTTCCTGTGTAGCCAAGTTTACATTCCGTGTATTAGTGATATCTTATGATGTTTCTTTTTCTGTGTGACTTATTTCAGTTAGAATCATCATACCTGAATCCACTCATTATGCTGCTACGGGCCTGATGACATAGATTTCATTGCTGAGTGATATTGCATTGTACGTAAGTACCACAACTTCTTTATCCATTACTCACTTTCTGCGATATTGAACTTGTACCGTAAACGAGGTTCTTGTAAACAGAGCCGTCCCAAACTTTGGGGTGGCTGTGTCTTTTTGATTTTAATTTCCCTAAGTTATAGGACCATAAGTGGAAGTGCCCTAGGCTCTGTTGCTTTGGTTTTTAGATGTTTCAGGAAACACCATACACTTCTCCCGAGTGGCTGTTGGCAATTTACATCCCGCCCATCAGCATAACAAGGCTCCCAGTTCTCCATGGCCTGTCCTGCCTTCTGGATTTTACACTTTTTTCAGATGGCCCTTTTGACCGGGGGGAAGTGAGACTTCATTGTAGTGCAGATTTCCTTTGCAAGCTTGCTTGGTTGGCCAAAAAGGGCGTATGCGTTTTTTCCTGAATATATTCAGGAAAAAACGCATACGCCCTTTTTGGCCAAGTGCATCATTGTGGACGTTCTGCCTCTTTTCCTATGCTTTAACTGCAATTCCAGTCTACCTCCTGAAATCGGTTTCTTGCAATTCTGCCCCGCTTTCAAGTCCTCTTGGCAGCCTTACTTCAGTATATTTTTGAACGATAGCTGTCATTTATAACTCTGCAGGTTTGTGAATTACAGTGCCCCTGAGCTCCTTTCTTCAACTCGCTTTCTTGTGAGCTGGTCGCAACACCGCAGGATTGCTTCAGGCCCTAATCTGCTTCCGGCACGGCACGCTGAGCCTTTGGTTAATTCCTCTTCCTGGTGGGAAATGAGAGTTAAATTTGCCGGTCCAGACACCTCCAGCTAGTCTCTCATTGGTTCTCCCTATTCCTGTTCATCTTCCGCAGAAATTGCAAACTGGGCCAAACAGGAGGTTAAAGGCACTGACTCTCCAAGTCGGGAGAGTGTTAGTAAAGCGTCTGGAATGTTGCACCCGAGTACCAGGGGACGAGAACTGAGACATATTTGAACACGTCTCCCGATCACACGGTGGATCATACTCTGGGTTCCACATGCATGTTTTAGCTGAAGGAAGAATCCCTTAAACCTGGAGAGTTGAGACCCGTGGAATGGATACCATGCAATATGACTTCAAAGGGTCTTCATTTGCTCACCGAACCTCTCCAATCCTATCACTGCTGCGTTTATGCCCCTGTACACACGCTTGATTCTCTTTCGAAGACATAGCAATCCATAGGTTTTAAGATACTTTCTAGTCAGGTACATTCTTAGGCATTTAATATGAGGTGTTGAGTCCATTTCGTTTAGCAAGGTGTAGCTCTTGTCTATTACATATTTGGCTTAAGGAACTTTATCTGTGCTCATTTCAATCTCTGGTTTTAGGCAGCACCCCAACTCACCTTTCCCCTTAGCAAGCATAAGTTGGTTTTCTAAATTTGAGACCCTGTTCTGTTTTGTAATTCAGTTCCTGTGTAGCCAAGTTTACATTCCGTGTATTAGTGATATCTTATGATGTTTCTTTTTCTGTGTGACTTATTTCAGTTAGAATCATCATACCTGAATCCCCTCATTATGCTGCTACGGGCCTGATGACATAGATTTCATTGCTGAGTGATATTGCATTGTACGTAAGTACCACAACTTCTTTATCCATTACTCACTTTCTGCGATATTGAACTTGTACCGTAAACGAGGTTCTTGTAAACAGAGCCGTCCCAAACTTTGGGGTGGCTGTGTCTTTTTGATTTTAATTTCCCTAAGCTATAGGACCATAAGTGGAAGTGCCCTAGGCTCTGTTGCTTTGTTTTTTAGATGTTTCAGGAAACACCATACACTTCTCCCGAGTGGCTGTTGGCAATTTACATCCCGCCCATCAGCATAACAAGGCTCCCAGTTCTCCATGGCCTGTCCTGCCTTCTGGATTTTACACTTTTTTCAGATGGCCCTTTTGACCGGGGGGAAGTGAGACTTCATTGTAGTGCAGATTTCCTTTGCAAGCTTGCTTGGTTGGCCAAAAAGGGCGTATGCGTTTTTTCCTGAATATATTCAGGAAAAAACGCATACGCCCTTTTTGGCCAAGTGCATCATTGTGGACGTTCTGCCTCTTTTCCTATGCTTTAACTGCAATTCCAGTCTACTTCCTGAAATCGGTTTCTTGCAATTCTGCCCCGCTTTCAAGTCCTCTTGGCAGCCTTACTTCAGTATATTTTTGGACGATAGCTGTCATTTATAACTCTGCAGGTTTGTGAATTACAGTGCCCCTGAGCTCCTTTCTTCAACTCGCTTTCTTGTGAGCTGGCCGCAACACCGCAGGATTGCTTCAGGCCCTAATCTGGTTCCGGCACGGCACGCTGAGCCTTTGGTTAATTCCTCTTCCTGGTGGGAAATGAGAGTTAAATTTGCCCGTCCAGACACCTCCAGCTAGTCTCTCATTGGTTCTCCCTATTCCTGTTCATCTTCGCAGAAATTGCAAACTGGGCCAAACAGGAGGTTAAAGGCACTGACTCTCCAAGTCGGGAGAGTGTTAGTAAAGCGTCTGGAATGTTGCACCCGAGTACCAGGGGACGAGAACTGAGACATATTTGAACACGTCTCCCGATCACATGGTTGATCATACTCTGGGTTCCACATGCATGTTTTAGCTGAAGGAAGAATCCCTTAAACCTGGAGAGTTGAGACCCGTGGAATGGGTACCATGCAATATGACTTCAAAGGGTCTTCATTTGCTCACTGAACCTCTCCAATCCTATCACTGCTGCGTTTATGCCCCTGTACACACGCTTGATTCTCTTTCGGAGACATAGCAATCCATAGCGTTTAAGATAGTTACTAGTCAGGTACATTCTTAGGCCTTTAATATGGGGTGTTGTGTCCATTTCGTTGAGCAAGGAGTAGCTCTTATCTATTACATATTTGGCTTAAGGAAATTTATCTGTGCTCATTTCAATCTCTGGTTTTAGGCAGCACCCCAACTCACCTTTCCCCTTAGCAAGCATAAGTTGGTTTTCTAAATTTGAGACCCTGTTCTGTTTTGTAATTCAGTTCCTGTGTAGCCAAGTTTACATTCCGTGTATTAGTGATATCTTATGATGTTTCTTTTTCTGTGTGACTTATTTCAGTTAGAATCATCATACCTGAATCCACTCATTATGCTGCTACGGGCCTGATGACATAGATTTCATTGCTGAGTGATATTGCATTGTACGTAAGTACCACAACTTCTTTATCCGTATTTCACTTTCTGCGATATTCAACTTGTACTGTAAACGAGGTTCTTGTAAACAGAGCCGTCCCAAACTTTGGGGTGGCTGTGTCTTTTTGATTTTAATTTCCCTAATCTGTAGGACCATAAGTGGAAGTGCCCTAGGCTCTGTTGCTTTGTTTTTTAGATGTTTCAGGAAACACCATACACTTCTCCCGAGTGGCTCTTGGCAATTTACATCCCGCCCATCAGCATAACAAGGCTCCCAGTTCTCCATGGCCTGTTCTGCCTTCTGGATTTTACACTTTTTTCAGATGGCCCTTTTGACCGGGGGGAAGTGAGACTTCATTGTAGTGCAGATTTCCTTTGCAAGCTTGCTTGGTTGGCCAAAAAGGGCGTATGCGTTTTTTCCTGAATATATTCAGGAAAAAACGCATACGCCCTTTTTGGCCAAGTGCATCATTGTGGACGTTCTGCCTCTTTTCCTATGCTTTCACTGCAATTCCAGTCTACCTCCTGAAATCGGTTTCTTGCAATTCTGCCCCGCTTTCAAGTCCTCTTGGCAGCCTTACTTCAGTATATTTTTGGACGATAGCTGTCATTTATAACTCTGCAGGTTTGTGAATTACAGTGCCCCTGAGCTCCTTTCTTCAACTCGCTTTCTTGTGAGCTGGCCGCAACACCGCAGGATTGCTTCAGGCCCTAATCCGGTTCCGGCACGGCACGCTGAGCCTTTGGTTAATTCCTCTTCCTGGTGGGAAATGACAGTTAAATTTGCCCGTCCAGACACCTCCAGCTAGTCTCTCATTGGTTCTCCCTATTCCTGTTCATCTTCCGCAGAAATTGCAAACTGGGCCAAACAGGAGGTTAAAGGCACTGACTCTCCAAGTCGGGAGAGTGTTAGTAAAGCGTCTGGAATGTTGCACCCGAGTACCAGGGGACGAGAACTGAGACATATTTGAACACGTCTCCCGATCACACGGTGGATCATACTCTGGGTTCCACATGCATGTTTTAGCTGAAGGAAGAATCCCTTAAACCTGGAGAGTTGAGACCCGTGGAATGGGTACCATGCAATATGACTTCAAAGGGTCTTCATTTGCTCACCGAACCTCTCCAATCCTATCACTGCTGCGTTTATGCCCCTGTACACACGCTTGATTTTCTTTCGGAGACATAGCAATCCATAGCGTTTAAGATAGTTACTAGTCAGGTACATTCTTAGGCGTTTAATATGGGGTGTTGAGTCCATTTCGTTGAGCAAGGAGTAGCTCTTGTCTATTCTATATTTGGCTTAAGGAACTTTATCTGTGCTCATTTCAATCTCTGGTTTTAGGCAGCACCCCAACTCACCTTTCCCCTTAGCAAGCATAAGTTGGTTTTCTAAATTTGAGACCCTGTTCTGTTTTGTATTTCAGTTCCTGTGTAGCCAAGTTTACATTCCGTGTATTAGTGATATCTTATGATGTTTCTTTTTCTGTGTGACTTATTTCAGTTAGAATCATCATACCTGAATCCACTCATTATGCTGCTATGGGCCTGATGAGATAGATTTCATTGCTGAGTGATATTGCATTGTACGTAAGTACCACAACTTCTTTATCCATTACTCACTTTCTGCGATATTGAACTTGTACCGTAAACGAGGTTCTTGTAAACAGAGCCGTCCCAAACTTTGGGGTGGCTGTGTCTTTTTGATTTTAATTTCCCTAAGCTATAGGACCATAAGTGGAAGTGCCCTAGGCTCTGTTGCTTTGTTTTTTAGATGTTTCAGGAAACACCATACACTTCTCCCGAGTGGCTGTTGGCAATTTACATCCCGCCCATCAGCATAACAAGGCTCCCAGTTCTCCATGGCCTGTCCTGCCTTCTGGATTTTACACTTTTTTCAGATGGCCCTTTTGACCGGGGGGAAGTGAGACTTCATTGTAGTGCACATTTCCTTTGCAAGCATGCTTGGTTGGCCAAAAAGTTCGTATGCATTTTTTCCTGAATATATTCAGGAAAAAACGCATACGCCCTTTTTGGCCAAGTGCATCATTGTGGACGTTCTGCCTCTTTTCCTATGCTTTAACTGCAATTCCAGTCTACCTCCTGAAATCGGTTTCCTGCAATTCTGCCCCGCTTTCAAGTCCTCTCGGCAGCCTTACTTCAGTATATTTTTGGACGATAGCTGTCATTTGTAACTCTGCAGGTTTGTGAATTACAGTGCCCCTGAGCTCCTTTCTTCAACTCGCTTTCTTGTGAGCTGGTCGCAACACCGCAGGATTGCTTCAGGCCCTAATCTGGTTCCGGCACGGCACGCTGAGCCTTTGGTTAATTCCTCTTCCTGGTGGGAAATGAGAGTTAAATTTGCCCGTCCAGACACCTCCAGCTAGTCTCTCATTGGTTCTCCCTATTCCTGTTCATCTTCCGCAGAAATTGCAAACTGGGCCAAACAGGAGGTTAAAGGCACTGACTCTCCAAGTCGGGAGAGTGTTAGTAAAGCGTCTGGAATGTTGCACCCGAGTACCAGGGGATGAGAAACGAGACATATTTGAACACGTCTCCCGATCGCACAGTGGATCATACTCTGGGTTCCACATGCATGTTTTAGCTGAAGGAAGAATCCCTTAAACCTGGAGAGTTGAGACCCGTGGAATGGGTACCATGCAATATGACTTCAAAGGGTCTTCATTTGCTCACCGAACCTCTCCAATCCTATCACTGCTGCGTTTATGCCCCTGTACACACGCTTGATTCTCTTTCGGAGACATAGCAATCCATAGGTTTTAAGATACTTACTAGTCAGGTACATTCTTAGGCGTTTAATATGGGGTGTTGAGTCCATTTCGTTGAGCAAGGAGTAGCTCTTGTCTATTCTATATTTGGCTTAAGGAACTTTATCTGTGTTCATTTCAATCTCTGGTTTTAGGCAGCACCCCAACTCACCTTTACCCTTAGCAAGCATAAGTTGGTTTTCTAAATTTGAGACCCTGTTCTGTTTTGTAATTCACTTCCTGGGTAGCCAAGTTTACATTCCGTGTATTAGTGATATCTTATGATGTTTCTTTTTCTGTGTGACTTATTTCAGTTAGAATCATCATACCTGAATCCACTCATTATGCTGCTACGGGCCTGATGACATAGATTTCATTGCTGAATGATTTTGCATTTTACGTAAGTACCACAACTTCTTTATCCATTACTCACTTTCTGCGATATTGAACTTGTACCGTAAACGAGGTTCTTGTAAACAGAGCCGTCCCAAACTTTGGGGTGGCTGTGTCTTTTTGATTTTAATTTCCCTAAGCTATAGGACCATAAGTGGAAGTGCCCTAGGCTCTGTTGCTTTGTTTTTTAGATGTTTCAGGAAACACCATACACTTCTCCCGAGTGGCTGTTGGCAATTTGCATCCCGCCCATCAGCATAACAAGGCTCCCAGTTCTCCATGGCCTGTCCTGCCTTCTGGATTTTACACTTTTTTCAGATGGCCCTTTTGACCGGGGGGAAGTGAGACTTCATTGTAGTGCAGATTTCCTTTGCAAGCTTGCTTGGTTGGCCAAAAAGGGCGTATGCGTTTTTTCCTGAATATATTCAGGAAAAAACGCATACGCCCTTTTTGGCCAAGTGCATCATTGTGGACGTTCTGCCTCTTTTCCTATGCTTTCACTGCAATTCCAGTCTACCTCCTGAAATCGGTTTCCTGCAATTCTGCCCCGCTTTCAAGTCCTCTTGGCAGCCTTACTTCAGTATATTTTTGGACGATAGCTGTCATTTGTAACTCTGCAGGTTTGTGAATTACAGTGCCCCTGAGCTCCTTTCTTCAACTCGCTTTCTTGTGAGCTGGTCGCAACACCGCAGGATTGCTTCAGGCCCTAATCTGGTTCCGGCACGGCACGCTGAGCCTTTGGTTAATTCCTCTTCCTGGTGGGAAATGAGAGTTAAATTTGCCCGTCCAGACACCTCCAGCTAGTCTCTCATTGGTTCTCCCTATTCCTGTTCATCTTCCGCAGAAATTGCAAACTGGGCCAAACAGGAGGTTAAAGGCACTGACTCTCCAAGTCAGGAGAGTGTTAGTAAAGTGTCTGGAATGTTGCACCCGAGTACCAGGGGACGAGAACTGAGACATATTTGATCACGTCTCCCCATCGCACGGTGGATCATACTCTGGGTTCCACATGCATGTTTTAGCTGAAGGAAGAATCCCTTAAACCTGGAGAGTTGAGACCCGTGGAATGGGTACCATGCAATATGACTTCAAAGGGTCTTCATTTGCTCACCGAACCTCTCCAATGCTATCACTGCTGCGTTTATGCCCCTGTACACACGCTTGATTCTCTTTCGGAGACATAGCAATCCATAGGTTTTAAGATACTTACTAGTCAGGTACATTCTTAGGCGTTTAATATGGGGTGTTGAGTCCATTTCGTTGAGCAAGGAGTAGCTCTTGTCTATTCTATATTTGGCTTAAGGAACCTTATCTGTGCTCATTTCAATCTCTGGTTTTAGGCAGCACCCCAACTCACCTTTCTCCTTAGCAAGAATAAGTTGGTTTTCTAAATTTGAGACCCTGTTCTGTTTTGTAATTCAGTTCCTGTGTAGCCAAGTTTACATTCCGTGTATTAGTGATATCTTATGATGTTTCTTTTTCTGTGTGACTTATTTCAGTTAGAATCATCATACCTGAATCCACTCATTATGCTGCTATGGGCCTGATGAGATAGACTTCATTGCTGAGTGATATTGCATTGTACGTAAGTACCACAACTTCTTTATCCATTACTCACTTTCTGCGATATTGAACTTGTACCGTAAACGAGGTTCTTGTAAACAGAGCCGTCCCAAACTTTGGGGTGGCTGTGTCTTTTTGATTTTAATTTCCCTAAGCTATAGGACCATAAGTGGAAGTGCCCTAGGCTCTGTTGCTTTGTTTTTTAGATGTTTCAGGAAACACCATACACTTCTCCCGAGTGGCTGTTGGCAATTTACATCCCGCCCATCAGCATAACAAGGCTCCCAGTTCTCCATGGCCTGTCCTGCCTTCTGGATTTTACACTTTTTTCAGATGGCCCTTTTGACCGGGGGGAAGTGAGACTTCATTGTAGTGCAGATTTCCTTTGCAAGCATGCTTGGTTGGCCAAAAAGGGCGTATGCGTTTTTTCCTGAATATATTCAGGAAAAAACGCATACGCCCTTTTTGGCCAAGTGCATCATTGTGGACGTTCTGCCTCTTTTCCTATGCTTTAACTGCAATTCCAGTCTACCTCCTGAAATCGGTTTCCTGCAATTCTGCCCCGCTTTCAAGTCCTCTTGGCAGCCTTACTTCAGTATATTTTTGGACGATAGCTGTCATTTATAACTCTGCAGGTTTGTGAATTACAGTGCCCCTGAGCTCCTTTCTTCAACTCGCTTTCTTGTGAGATGGTCGCAACACCGCAGGATTGCTTCAGGCCCTAATCTGGTTCCGGCACGGCACGCTGAGCCTTTGGTTAATTCCTCTTCCTGGTGGGAAATGAGAGTTTAATTTGCCCGTCCAGACACCTCCAGCTAGTCTCTCATTGGTTCTCCCTATTCCTGTTCATCTTCCGCAGAAATTGCAAACTGGGCCAAACAGGAGGTTAAAGGCACTGACTCTCCAAGTCGGGAGAGTGTTAGTAAAGCGTCTGGAATGTTGCACCCGAGTACCAGGGGACGAGAACTGAGACATATTTGAACACGTCTCCCGATCGCACGGTGGATCATACTCTGGGTTCCACATGCATGTTTTAGCTGAAGGAAGAATCCCTTAAACCTGGAGAGTTGAGACCCGTGGAATGGGTACCATGCAATATGACTTCAAAGGGTCTTCATTTGCTCACCGAACCTCTCCAATCCTATCACTGCTGCGTTTATGCCCCTGTACACATGCTTGATTCTCTTTCGGAGACATAGCAATCCATAGGTTTTAAGATACTTACTAGTCAGGTACATTCTTAGGCGTTTAATATGGGGTGTTGAGTCCATTTCGTTGAGCAAGGAGTAGCTCTTGTCTATTCCATATTTGGCTTAAGGAACTTTATCTGTGTTCATTTCAATCTCTGGTTTTAGGCAGCACCCCAACTCACCTTTACCCTTAGCAAGCATAAGTTGGTTTTCTAAATTTGAGACCCTGTTCTGTTTTGTAATTCAGTTCCTGTGTAGCCAAGTTTACATTCCGTGTATTAGTGATATCTTATGATGTTTCTTTTTCTGTGTGACTTATTTCAGTTAGAATCATCATACCTGAATCCACTCATTATGCTGCTACGGGCCTGATGACATAGATTTCATTGCTGAGTGATATTGCATTGTACGTAAGTACCACAACTTCTTTATCCATTACTCACTTTCTGCGATATTGAACTTGTACCGTAAACGAGGTTCTTGTAAACAGAGCCGTCCCAAACTTTGGGGTGGCTGTGTCTTTTTGATTTTAATTTCCCTAAGCTATAGGACCATAAGTGGAAGTGCCCTAGGCTCTGTTGCTTTGTTTTTTAGATGTTTCAGGAAACACCATACACTTCTCCCGAGTGGCTGTTGGCAATTTACATCCCGCCCATCAGCATAACAAGGCTCCCAGTTCTCCATGGCCTGTCCTGCCTTCTGGATTTTACACTTTTTTCAGATGGCCCTTTTGACCGGGGGGAAGTGAGACTTCATTGTAGTGCAGATTTCCTTTGCAGGCTTGCTTGGTTGGCCAAAAAGGGCATATGCGTTTTTTCCTGAATATATTCAGGAAAAAACGCATACGCCCTTTTTGGCCAAGTGCATCATTGTGGACGTTCTGCCTCTTTTCCTATGCTTTAACTGCAATTCCAGTCTACCTCCTGAAATCGGTTTCCTGCAATTCTGCCCCGCTTTCAAGTCCTCTTGGCAGCCTTACTTCAGTATATTTTTGGACGATAGCTGTCATTTATAACTCTGCAGGTTTGTGAATTACAGTGCCCCTGAGCTCCTTTCTTCAACTCGCTTTCTTGTGAGCTGGTCGCAACACCGCAGGATTGCTTCAGGCCCTAATCTGGTTCCGGCACGGCACGCTGAGCCTTTGGTTAATTCCTCTTCCTGGTGGGAAATGAGAGTTAAATTTGCCCGTCCAGACACCTCCAGCTAGTCTCTCATTGGTTCTCCCTATTCCTGTTCATCTTCCGCAGAAATTGCAAACTGGGCCAAACAGGAGGTTAAAGGCACTGACTCTCCAAGTCGGGAGAGTGTTAGTAAAGCGTCTGGAATGTTGCACCCGAGTACCAGGGGACGAGAACTGAGACATATTTGAACACGTCTCCCGATCGCACGGTGGATCATACTCTGGGTTCCACATGCATGTTTTAGCTGAAGGAAGAATCCCTTAAACCTGGAGAGTTGAGACCCGTGGAATGGGTACCATGCAATATGACTTCAAAGGGTCTTCATTTGCTCACCGAACCTCTCCAATCCTATCACTGCTGCATTTATGCCCCTGTACACACGCTTGATTCTCTTTCGGAGACATAGCAATCTGTAGGTTTTAAGATACTTACTAGTCAGGTACATTCTTAGGCGTTTAATATGAGGTGTTGAGTCCATTTCGTTGAGCAAGGTGTAGCTCTTGTCTATTACATATTTGGCTTAAGGAACTTTATCTGTGCTCATTTCAATCTCTGGTTTTAGGCAGCACCCCAACTCACCTTTCCCCTTAGCAAGCATAAGTTGGTTTTCTAAATTTGAGACCCTGTTCTGTTTTGTAATTCAGTTCCTGTGTAGCCAAGTTTACATTCCGTGTATTAGTGATATCTTATGATGTTTCTTTTTCTGTGTGACTTATCTCAGTTAGAATCATCATACCTGAATCCCCTCATTATGCTGCTACGGGCCTGATGACATAGATTTCATTGCTGAGTGATATTGCATTGTACATAAGTACCACAACTTCTTTATCCATTACTCACTTTCTGCGATATTGAACTTGTACCGTAAACGAGGTTCTTGTAAACAGAGCCGTCCCAAACTTTGGGGTGGCTGTGTCTTTTTGATTTTAATTTCCCTAAGCTATAGGACCATAAGTGGAAGTGCCCTAGGCTCTGTTGCTTTGTTTTTTAGATGTTTCAGGAAACACCATACACTTCTCCCGAGTGGCTGTTGGCAATTTACATCCCGCCCATCAGCATAACAAGGCTCCCAGTTCTCCATGGCCTGTCCTGCCTTCTGGATTTTACACTTTTTTCAGATGGCCCTTTTGACCGGGGGGAAGTGAGACTTCATTGTAGTGCAGATTTCCTTTGCAAGCTTGCTTGGTTGGCCAAAAAGGGCGTATGCGTTTTTTCCTGAATATATTCAGGAAAAAACGCATACGCCCTTTTTGGCCAAGTGCATCATTGTGGACGTTCTGCCTCTTTTCCTATGCTTTAACTGCAATTCCAGTCTACCTCCTGAAATCGGTTTCTTGCAATTCTGCCCCGCTTTCAAGTCCTCTTGGCAGCCTTACTTCAGTATATTTTTGGACGATAGCTGTCATTTATAACTCTGCAGGTTTGTGAATTACAGTGCCCCTGAGCTCCTTTCTTCAACTCGCTTTCTTGTGAGCTGGTCGCAACACCGCAGGATTGCTTCAGGCCCTAATCTGGTTCCGGCACGGCACGCTGAGCCTTTGGTTAATTCCTCTTCCTGGTGGGAAATGAGAGTTAAATTTGCCCGTCCAGACACCTCCAGCTGGTCTCTCATTGGTTCTCCCTATTCCTGTTCATCTTCCACAGAAATTGCAAACTGGGCCAAACAGGAGGTTAAAGGCACTGACTCTCCAAGTCGGGAGAGTGTTAGTAAAGCATCTGGAATGTTGCACCCGAGTACCAGGGGACGAGAACTGAGACATATTTGAACACGTCTCCCGATCGCACGGTGGATCATACTCTGGGTTCCACATGCATGTTTTAGCTGAAGGAAGAATCCCTTAAACCTGGAGAGTTGAGACCCGTGGAATGGATACCATGCAATATGACTTCAAAGGGTCTTCATTTGCTCACCGAACCTCTCCAATCCTATCACTGCTGCGTTTATGCCCCTGTACACACGCTTGATTCTCTTTCGGAGACATAGCAATCTGTAGGTTTTAAGATACTTACTAGTCAGGTACATTCTTAGGCGTTTAATATGAGGTGTTGAGTCCATTTCGTTGAGCAAGGTGTAGCTCTTGTCTATTACATATTTGGCTTAAGGAACTTTATCTGTGCTCATTTCAATCTCTGGTTTTAGGCAGCACCCCAACTCACCTTTCCCCTTAGCAAGCATAAGTTGGTTTTCTAAATTTGAGACCCTGTTCTGTTTTGTATTTCAGTTCCTGTGTAGCCAAGTTTACATTCCGTGTATTAGTGATATCTTATGATGTTTCTTTTTCTGTGTGACTTATTTCAGTTAGAATCATCATACCTGAATCCACTCATTATGCTGCTACGGGCCTGATGACATAGATTTCATTGCTGAGTGATATTGCATTGTACGTAAGTACCACAACTTCTTTATCCATTACTCACTTTCTGCGATATTGAACTTGTACCGTAAACGAGGTTCTTGTAAACAGAGCCGTCCCAAACTTTGGGGTGGCTGTGTCTTTTTGATTTTAATTTCCCTAAGCTATAGGACCATAAGTGGAAGTGCCCTAGTCTCTGTTGCTTTGGTTTTTAGATGTTTCAGGAAACACCATACACTTCTCCCGAGTGGCTGTTGGCAATTTACATCCCGCCCATCAGCATAACAAGGCTCCCAGTTCTCCATGGCCTGTCCTGCCTTCTGGATTTTACACTTTTTTCAGATGGCCCTTTTGACCGGGGGGAAGTGAGACTTCATTGTAGTGCAGATTTCCTTTGCAAGCTTGCTTGGTTGGCCAAAAAGGGCGTATGCGTTTTTTCCTGAATATATTCAGGAAAAAACGCATACGCCCTTTTTGGCCAAGTGCATCATTGTGGACGTTCTGCCTCTTTTCCTATGCTTTAACTGCAATTCCAGTCTACCTCCTGAAGTCGGTTTCCTGCAATTCTGCCCCGCTTTCAAGTCCTCTTGGCAGCCTTACTTCAGTATATTTTTGGACGATAGCTGTCATTTATAACTCTGCAGGTTTGTGAATTACAGTGCCCCTGAGCTCCTTTCTTCAACTCGCTTTCTTGTGAGATGGTCGCAACACCGCAGGATTGCTTCAGGCCCTAATCTGGTTCCGGCACGGCACGCTGAGCCTTTGGTTAATTCCTCTTCCTGGTGGGAAATGAGAGTTAAATTTGCCCGTCCAGACACCTCCAGCTAGTCTCTCATTGGTTCTCCCTATTCCTGTTAATCTTCCGCAGAAATTGCAAACTGGGCCAAACAGGAGGTTAAAGGCACTGACTCTCCAAGTCGGGAGAGTGTTAGTAAAGCGTCTGGAATGTTGCACCCGAGTACCAGGGGACGAGAACTGAGACATATTTGAACACGTCTCCCGATCGCACGGTGGATCATACTCTGGGTTCCACATGCATGTTTTAGCTGAAGGAAGAATCCCTTAAACCTGGAGAGTTGAGACCCGTGGAATGGGTACCATGCAATATGACTTCAAAGGGTCTTCATTTGCTCACCGAACCTCTCCAATCCTATCACTGCTGCGTTTATGCCCCTGTACACACGCTTGATTCTCTTTCGGAGACATAGCAATCCATAGGTTTTAAGATACTTACTAGTCAGGTACATTCTTAGGCGTTTAATATGGGGTGTTGAGTCCATTTCGTTGAGCAAGGAGTAGCTCTTGTCTATTCCATATTTGACTTAAGGAACTTTATCTGTGTTCGTTTCAATCTCTGGTTTTAGGCAGCACCCCAACTCACCTTTACCCTTAGCAAGCATAAGTTGGTTTTCTAAATTTGAGACCCTGTTCTGTTTTGTAATTCAGTTCCTGTGTAGCCAAGTTTACATTCCGTGTATTAGTGATATCTTATGATGTTTCTTTTTCTGTGTGACTTATCTCAGTTAGAATCATCATACCTGAATCCCCTCATTATGCTGCTACGGGCCTGATGACATAGATTTCATTGCTGAGTGATATTGCATTGTACATAAGTACCACAACTTCTTTATCCATTACTCACTTTCTGCGATATTGAACTTGTACCGTAAACGAGGTTCTTGTAAACAGAGCCGTCCCAAACTTTGGGGTGGCTGTGTCTTTTTGATTTTAATTTCCCTAAGCTATAGGACCATAAGTGGAAGTGCCCTAGGCTCTGTTGCTTTGTTTTTTAGATGTTTCAGGAAACACCATACACTTCTCCCGAGTGGCTGTTGGCAATTTACATCCCGCCCATCAGCATAACAAGGCTCCCAGTTCTCCATGGCCTGTCCTGCCTTCTGGATTTTACACTTTTTTCAGATGGCCCTTTTGACCGGGGGGAAGTGAGACTTCATTGTAGTGCAGATTTCCTTTGCAAGCTTGCTTGGTTGGCCAAAAAGGGCGTATGCGTTTTTTCCTGAATATATTCAGGAAAAAACGCATACGCCCTTTTTGGCCAAGTGCATCATTGTGGACGTTCTGCCTCTTTTCCTATGCTTTAACTGCAATTCCAGTCTACCTCCTGAAATCGGTTTCTTGCAATTCTGCCCCGCTTTCAAGTCCTCTTGGCAGCCTTACTTCAGTATATTTTTGGACGATAGCTGTCATTTATAACTCTGCAGGTTTGTGAATTACAGTGCCCCTGAGCTCCTTTCTTCAACTCGCTTTCTTGTGAGATGGTCGCAACACCGCATGATTGCTTCAGGCCCTAATCTGGTTCCAGCACGGCACGCTGAGCCTTTGGTTAATTCCTCTTCCTGGTGGGAAATGAGAGTTAAATTTGCCCGTCCAGACACCTCCAGCTAGTCTCTCATTGGTTCTCCCTATTCCTGTTCATCTTCCGCAGAAATTGCAAACTGGGCCAAACAGGAGGTTAAAGGCACTGAATCTTCAAGTCGGGAGAGTGTTAGTAAAGCGTCTGGAATGTTGCACCCGAGTACCAGGGGACGAGAACTGAGACATATTTGAACACGTCTCCTGATCGCACGGTGGATCATACTCTGGGTTCCACATGCATGTTTTAGCTGAAGGAAGAATCCCTTAAACCTGGAGAGTTGAGACCCGTGGAATGGGTACCATGCAATATGACTTCAAAGGGTCTTCATTTGCTCACCGAACCTCTCCAATCCTATCACTGCTGCGTTTATGCCCCTGTACACACGCTTGATTCTCTTTCGGAGACATAGCAATCTGTAGGTTTTAAGATACTTACTAGTCAGGTACATTCTTAGGCGTTTAATATGAGGTGTTGAGTCCATTTCGTTGAGCAAGGTGTACCTCTTGTCTATTCCATATTTGGCTTAAGGAACTTTATCTGTGCTCATTTCAATCTCTGGTTTTAGGCAGCACCCCAACTCACCTTTCCCCTTAGCAAGCATAAGTTGGTTTTCTAAATTTGAGACCCTGTTCTGTTTTGTATTTCAGTTCCTGTGTAGCCAAGTTTACATTCCGTGTATTAGTGATATCTTATGATGTTTCTTTTTCTGTGTGACTTATTTCAGTTAGAATCATCATACCTGAATCCACTCATTATGCTGCTATGGGCCTGATGACATAGATTTCATTGCTGAGTGATATTGCATTGTACGTAAGTACCACAACTTCTTTATCCATTACTCACTTTCTGCGATATTGAACTTGTACCGTAAACGAGGTTCTTGTAAACAGAGCCGTCCCAAACTTTGGGGTGGCTGTGTCTTTTTGATTTTAATTTCCCTAAGCTATAGGACCATTAGTGGAAGTGCCCTAGGCTCTGTTGCTTTGTTTTTTAGATGTTTCAGGAAACACCATACACTTCTCCCGAGTGGCTGTTGGCAATTTACATCCCGCCCATCAGCATAACAAGGCTCCCAGTTCTCCATGGCCTGTCCTGCCTTCTGGATTTTACACTTTTTTCAGATGGCCCTTTTGACCGGGGGGAAGTGAGACTTCATTGTAGTGCAGATTTCCTTTGCAAGCTTGCTTGGTTGGCCAAAAAGGGCGTATGCGTTTTTTCCTGAATATATTCAGGAAAAAACGCATACGCCCTTTTTGGCCAAGTGCATCATTGTGGACGTTCTGCCTCTTTTCCTATGCTTTAACTGCAATTCCAGTCTACCTCCTGAAATCGGTTTCCTGCAATTCTGCCCCGCTTTCAAGTCCTCTTGGCAGCCTTACTTCAGTATATTTTTGGACGATAGCTGTCATTTATAACTCTGCAGGTTTGTGAATTACAGTGCCCCTGAGCTCCTTTCTTCAACTCGCTTTCTTGTGAGATGGTCGCAACACCGCAGGATTGCTTCAGGCCCTAATCTGGTTCCGGCACGGCACGCTGAGCCTTTGGTTAATTCCTCTTCCTGGTGGGAAATGAGAGTTAAATTTGCCCGTCCAGACACCTCCAGCTAGTCTCTCATTGGTTCTCCCTATTCCTGTTAATCTTCCGCAGAAATTGCAAACTGGGCCAAACAGGAGGTTAAAGGCACTGACTCTCCAAGTCGGGAGAGTGTTAGTAAAGCGTCTGGAATGTTGCACCCGAGTACCAGGGGACGAGAACTGAGACATATTTGAACACGTCTCCCGATCGCACGGTGGATCATACTCTGGGTTCCACATGCATGTTTTAGCTGAAGGAAGAATCCCTTAAACCTGGAGAGTTGAGACCCGTGGAATGGGTACCATGCAATATGACTTCAAAGGGTCTTCATTTGCTCACCGAACCTCTCCAATCCTATCACTGCTGCGTTTATGCCCCTGTACACACGCTTGATTCTCTTTCGGAGACATAGCAATCCATAGGTTTTAAGATACTTACTAGTCAGGTACATTCTTAGGCGTTTAATATGGGGTGTTGAGTCCATTTCGTTGAGCAAGGAGTAGCTCTTGTCTATTCCATATTTGGCTTAAGGAACTTTATCTGTGTTCGTTTCAATCTCTGGTTTTAGGCAGCACCCCAACTCACCTTTACCCTTAGCAAGCATAAGTTGGTTTTCTAAATTTGAGACCCTGTTCTGTTTTGTAATTCAGTTCCTGTGTAGCCAAGTTTACATTCCGTGTATTAGTGATATCTTATGATGTTTCTTTTTCTGTGTGACTTATCTCAGTTAGAATCATCATACCTGAATCCCCTCATTATGCTGCTACGGGCCTGATGACATAGATTTCATTGCTGAGTGATATTGCATTGTACATAAGTACCACAACTTCTTTATCCATTACTCACTTTCTGCGATATTGAACTTGTACCGTAAACGAGGTTCTTGTAAACAGAGCCGTCCCAAACTTTGGGGTGGCTGTGTCTTTTTGATTTTAATTTCCCTAAGCTATAGGACCATAAGTGGAAGTGCCCTAGGCTCTGTTGCTTTGTTTTTTAGATGTTTCAGGAAACACCATACACTTCTCCGGAGTGGCTGTTGGCAATTTACATCCCGCCCATCAGCATAACAAGGCTCCCAGTTCTCCATGGCCTGTCCTGCCTTCTGGATTTTACACTTTTTTCAGATGGCCCTTTTGACCGGGGGGAAGTGAGACTTCATTGTAGTGCAGATTTCCTTTGCAAGCTTGCTTGGTTGGCCAAAAAGGGCGTATGCGTTTTTTCCTGAATATTTTCAGGAAAAAACGCATACGCCCTTTTTGGCCAAGTGCATCATTGTGGACGTTCTGCCTCTTTTCCTATGCTTTAACTGCAATTCCAGTCTACCTCCTGAAATCGGTTTCTTGCAATTCTGCCCCGCTTTCAAGTCCTCTTGGCAGCCTTACTTCAGTATATTTTTGAACGATAGCTGTCATTTATAACTCTGCAGGTTTGTGACTTACAGTGCCCCTGAGCTCCTTTCTTCAACTCGCTTTCTTGTGAGCTGGTCGCAACACCGCAGGATTGCTTCAGGCCCTAATCTGGTTCCGGCACGGCACGCTGAGCCTTTGGTTAATTCCTCTTCCTGGTGGGAAATGAGAGTTAAATTTGCCCGTCCAGACACCTCCAGCTAGTCTCTCATTGGTTCTCCCTATTCCTGTTCATCTTCCGCAGAAATTGCAAACTGGGCCAAACAGGAGGTTAAAGGCACTGACTCTCCAAGTCGGGAGAGTGTTAGTAAAGCGTCTGGAATGTTGCACCCGAGTACCAGGGGACGAGAACTGAGACATATTTGAACACGTCTCCCGATCACACGGTGGATCATACTCTGGGTTCCACATGCATGTTTTAGCTGAAGGAAGAATCCCTTAAACCTGGAGAGTTGAGACCCGTGGAATGGGTACCATGCAATATGACTTCAAAGGGTCTTCATTTGCTCACCGAACCTCTCCAATCCTATCACTGCTGCGTTTATGCCCCTGTACACACGCTTGATTCTCTTTCGGAGACATAGCAATCCATAGGTTTTAAGATACTTACTAGTCAGGTACATTCTTAGGCGTTTAATATGGGGTGTTGAGTCCATTTCGTTGAGCAAGGAGTAGCTCTTGTCTATTCTATATTTGGCTTAAGGAACTTTATCTGTGCTCATTTCAATCTCTGGTTTTAGGCAGCACCCCAACTCACCTTTCTCCTTAGCAAGAATAAGTTGGTTTTCTAAATTTGAGACCCTGTTCTGTTTTGTAATTCAGTTCTTGTGTAGCCAAGTTTACATTCCATGTATTAGTGATATCTTATGATGTTTCTTTTTCTGTGTGACTTATTTCAGTTAGAATCATCATACCTGAATCCACTCATTATGCTGCTATGGGCCTGATGAGATAGATTTCATTGCTGAGTGATATTGCATTGTACGTAAGTACCACAACTTCTTTATCCATTACTCACTTTCTGCGATATTGAACTTGTACCGTAAACGAGGTTCTTGTAAACAGAGCCGTCCCAAACTTTGGGGTGGCTGTGTCTTTTTTATTTTAATTTCCCTAAGCTATAGGACCATAAGTGGAAGTGCCCTAGGCTCTGTTGCTTTGTTTTTTAGATGTTTCAGGAAACACCATACACTTCTCCCGAGTGGCTGTTGGCAATTTGCATCCCGCCCATCAGCATAACAAGGCTCCCAGTTCTCCATGGCCTGTCCTGCCTTCTGGATTTTACACTTTTTTCAGATGGCCCTTTTGACCGGGGGGAAGTGAGACTTCATTGTAGTGCAGATTTCCTTTGCAAGCATGCTTGGTTGGCCAAAAAGGGCGTATGCGTTTTTTCCTGAATATATTCAGGAAAAAACGCATACGCCCTTTTTGGCCAAGTGCATCATTGTGGACGTTCTGCCTCTTTTCCTATGCTTTCACTGCAATTCCAGTCTACCTCCTGAAATCGGTTTCCTGCAATTCTGCCCCGCTTTCAAGTCCTCTTGGCAGCCTTACTTCAGTATATTTTTGGACGATAGCTGTCATTTGTAACTCTGCAGGTTTGTGAATTACAGTGCCCCTGAGCTCCTTTCTTCAACTCGCTTTCTTGTGAGCTGGTCGCAACACCGCAGGATTGCTTCAGGCCCTAATCTGGTTCCTGCACGGCACGCTGAGCCTTTGGTTAATTCCTCTTCCTGGTGGGAAATGAGAGTTAAATTTGCCCGTCCAGACACCTCCAGCTAGTCTCTCATTGGTTCTCCCTATTCCTGTTCATCTTCCGCAGAAATTGCAAACTGGGCCAAACAGGAGGTTAAAGGCACTGACTCTCCAAGTCGGGAGAGTGTTAGTAAAGTGTCTGGTATGTTGCACCCGAGTACCAGGGGACGAGAACTGAGACATATTTGAACACGTCTCCCGATCGCACGGTGGATCATACTCTGGGTTCCACATGCATGTTTTAGCTGAAGGAAGAATCCCTTAAACCTGGAGAGTTGAGACCCGTGGAATGGGTACCATGCAATATGACTTCAAAGGGTCTTCATTTGCTCACCGAACCTCTCCAATCCTATCACTGCTGCGTTTATGCCCCTGTACACACGCTTGATTCTCTTTCGGAGACATAGCAATCTGTAGGTTTTAAGATACTTACTAGTCAGGTACATTCTTAGGCGTTTAATATGAGGTGTTGAGTCCATTTCGTTGAGCAAGGTGTAGCTCTTGTCTATTACATATTTGGCTTAAGGAACTTTATCTGTGCTCATTTCAATCTCTGGTTTTAGGCAGCACCCCAACTCACGTTTCCCCTTAGCAAGCATAAGTTGGTTTTCTAAATTTGAGACCCTGTTCTGTTTTGTATTTCAGTTCCTGTGTAGCCAAGTTTACATTCCGTGTATTAGTGATATCTTATGATGTTTCTTTTTCTGTGTGACTTATTTCAGTTAGAATCATCATACCTGAATCCACTCATTATGCTGCTACGGGCCTGATGACATAGATTTCATTGCTGAGTGATATTGCATTGTACGTAAGTACCACAACTTCTTTATCCATTACTCACTTTCTGCGATATTGAACTTGTACCGTAAACGAGGTTCTTGTAAACAGAGCCGTCCCAAACTTTGGGGTGGCTGTGTCTTTTTGATTTTAATTTCCCTAAGCTATAGGACCATAAGTGGAAGTGCCCTAGGCTCTGTTGCTTTGGTTTTTAGATGTTTCAGGAAACACCATACACTTCTCCCGAGTGGCTGTTGACAATTTACATCCCGCCCATCAGCATAACAAGGCTCCCAGTTCTCCATGGCCTGTCCTGCCTTCTGGATTTTACACTTTTTTCAGATGGCCCTTTTGACCGGGGGGAAGTGAGACTTCATTGTAGTGCAGATTTCCTTTGCAAGCTTGCTTGGTTGGCCAAAAAGGGCGTATGCGTTTTTTCCTGAATATATTCAGGAAAAAACGCATACGCCCTTTTTGGCCAAGTGCATCATTGTGGACGTTCTGCCTCTTTTCCTATGCTTTAACTGCAATTCCAGTCTACCTCCTGAAATCGGTTTCCTGCAATTCTGCCCCGCTTTCAAGTCCTCTTGGCAGCCTTACTTCAGTATATTTTTGGACGATAGCTGTCATTTATAACTCTGCAGGTTTGTGAATTACAGTGCCCCTGAGCTCCTTTCTTCAACTCGCTTTCTTGTGACCTGGCCGCAACACCGCAGGATTGCTTCAGGCCCTAATCCGGTTCCGGCACGGCACGCTGAGCCTTTGGTTAATTCCTCTTCCTGGTGGGAAATGAGAGTTAAATTTGCCCGTCCAGACACCTCCAGCTAGTCTCTCATTGGTTCTCCCTATTCCTGTTCATCTTCCGCAGAAATTGCAAACTGGGCCAAACAGGAGGTTAAAGGCACTGACTCTCCAAGTCGGGAGAGTGTTAGTAAAGCGTCTGGAATGTTGCACCCGAGTACCAGGGGACGAGAACTGAGACATATTTGAACACGTCTCCCGATCGCACGGTGGATCATACTCTGGGTTCCACATGCATGTTTTAGCTGAAGGAAGAATCCCTTAAACCTGGAGAGTTGAGACCCGTGGAATGGGTACCATGCAATATGACTTCAAAGGGTCTTCATTTGCTCACCGAACCTCTCCAATCCTATCACTGCTGCGTTTATGCCCCTGTACACATGCTTGATTCTCTTTCGGAGACATAGCAATCCATAGGTTTTAAGATACTTACTAGTCAGGTACATTCTTAGGCGTTTAATATGGGGTGTTGAGTCCATTTCATTGAGCAAGGAGTAGCTCTTGTCTATTCCATATTTGGCTTAAGGAACTTTATCTGTGTTCATTTCAATCTCTGGTTTTAGGCAGCACCCCAACTCACCTTTACCCTTAGCAAGCATAAGTTGGTTTTCTAAATTTGAGACCCTGTTCTGTTTTGTAATTCAGTTCCTGTGTAGCCAAGTTTACATTCCGTGTATTAGTGATATCTTATGATGTTTCTTTTTCTGTGTGACTTATTTCAGTTAGAATCATCATACCTGAATCCACTCATTATGCTGCTACGGGCCTGATGACATAGATTTCATTGCTGAGTGATATTGCATTGTACGTAAGTACCACAACTTCTTTATCCATTACTCACTTTCTGCGATATTGAACTTGTACCGTAAATGAGGTTCTTGTAAACAGAGCCGTCCCAAACTTTGGGGTGGCTGTGTCTTTTTGATTTTAATTTCCCTAAGCTATAGGACCATAAGTGGAAGTGCCCTTGGCTCTGTTGCCTTGGTTTTTAGATGTTTCAGGAAACACCATACACGTCTCCCGAGTGGCTGTTGGCAATTTACATCCCGCCCATCAGCATAACAAGGCTCCCAGTTCTCCATGGCCTGTCCTGCCTTCTGGATTTTACACTTTTTTCAGATGGCCCTTTTGACCGGGGGGAAGTGAGACTTCATTGTAGTGCAGATTTCCTTTGCAAGCTTGCTTGGTTGGCCAAAAAGGGCGTATGCGTTTTTTCCTGAATATATTCAGGAAAAAACGCATACGCCCTTTTTGGCCAAGTGCATCATTGTGGACGTTCTGCCTCTTTTCCTATGCTTTAACTGCAATTCCAGTCTACCTCCTGAAATCGGTTTCTTGCAATTCTGCCCCGCTTTCAAGTCCTCTTGGCAGCCTTACTTCAGTATATTTTTGGACGATAGCTGTCATTTATAACTCTGCAGGTTTGTGAATTACAGTGCCCCTGAGCTCCTTTCTTCAACTCGCTTTCTTGTGAGCTGGCCGCAACACCGCAGGATTGCTTCAGGCCCTAATCTGGTTCCGGCACGGCACGCTGAGCCTTTGGTTAATTCCTCTTCCTGGTGGGAAATGAGAGTTAAATTTGCCCGTCCAGACACCTCCAGCTAGTCTCTCATTGGTTCTCCCTATTCCTGTTCATCTTCCGCAGAAATTGCAAACTGGGCCAAACAGGAGGTTAAAGGCACTGAATCTTCAAGTCGTGAGAGTGTTAGTAAAGCGTCTGGAATGTTGTACCCGAGTACCAGGGGACGACAACTGAGACATATTTGAACACGTCTCCCGATCACACGGTGGATCATACTCTGGGTTCCACATGCATGTTTTAGCTGAAGGAAGAATCCCTTAAACCTGGAGAGTTGAGACCCGTGGAATGGGTACCATGCAATATGACTTCAAAGGGTCTTCATTTGCTCACCGAACCTCTCCAATCCTATCACTGCTGCGTTTATGCCCCTGTACACACGCTTGATTCTCTTTCGGAGACATAGCAATCCATAGGTTTTAAGATACTTACTAGTCAGGTACATTCTTAGGCGTTTAATATGGGGTGTTGAGTCCATTTCGTTGAGCAAGGAGTAGCTCTTGTCTATTCTATATTTGGCTTAAGGAACTTTATCTGTGTTCATTTCAATCTCTGGTTTTAGGCAGCACCCCAACTCACCTTTACCCTTAGCAAGCATAAGTTGGTTTTCTAAATTTGAGACCCTGTTCTGTTTTGTAATTCACTTCTTGTGTAGCCAAGTTTACATTCCGTGTATTAGTGATATCTTATGATGTTTCTTTTTCTGTGTGACTTATTTCAGTTAGAATCATCATACCTGAATCCACTCATTATGCTGCTACGGGCCTGATGACATAGATGTCATTGCTGAATGATTTTGCATTTTACGTAAGTACCACAACTTCTTTATCCATTACTCACTTTCTGCGATATTGAACTTGTACCGTAAACGAGGTTCTTGTAAACAGAGCCGTCCCAAACTTTGGGGTGGCTGTGTCTTTTTGATTTTAATTTCCCTAAGCTATAGGACCATAAGTGGAAGTGCCCTAGGCTCTGTTGCTTTGTTTTTTAGATGTTTCAGGAAACACCATACACTTCTCCCGAGTGGCTGTTGGCAATTTGCATCCCGCCCATCAGCATAACAAGGCTCCCAGTTCTCCATGGCCTGTCCTGCCTTCTGGATTTTACACTTTTTTCAGATGGCTCTTTTGACCGGGGGGAAGTGAGACTTCATTGTAGTGCAGATTTCCTTTGCAAGCATGCTTGGTTGGGCAAAAAGTGCGTATGCGTTTTTTCCTGAATATATTCAGGAAAAAACGCATACGCCCTTTTTGGCCAAGTGCATCATTGTGGACGTTCTGCCTCTTTTCCTATGCTTTAACTGCAATTCCAGTCTACCTCCTGAAATCGGTTTCCTGCAATTCTGCCCCGCTTTCAAGTCCTCTTGGCAGCCTTACTTCAGTATATTTTTGGACGATAGCTGTCATTTGTAACTCTGCAGGTTTGTGAATTACAGTGCCCCTGAGCTCCTTTCTTCAACTCGCTTTCTTGTGAGCTGGTCGCAACACCGCAGGATTGCTTCAGGCCCTAATCTGGTTCCGGCACGGCACGCTGAGCCTTTGGTTAATTCCTCTTCCTGGTGGGAAATGAGAGTTAAATTTGCCCGTCCAGACACCTCCAGCTAGTCTCTCATTGGTTCTCCCTATTCCTGTTCATCTTCCGCAGAAATTGCAAACTGGGCCAAACAGGAGGTTAAAGGAACTGACTCTCCAAGTCGGGAGAGTGTTAGTAAAGCGTCTTGAATGTTGCACCCGAGTACCAGGGGACGAGAACTGAGACATATTTGAACACGTCTCCCGATCGCACAGTGGATCATACTCTGGGTTCCACATGCATGTTTTAGCTGAAGGAAGAATCCCTTAAACCTGGAGAGTTGAGACCCGTGGAATGGGTACCATGCAATATGACTTCAAAGGGTCTTCATTTGCTCACCGAACCTCTCCAATCCTATCACTGCTGCGTTTATGCCCCTGTACACACGCTTGATTCTCTTTCGGAGACATAGCAATCCATAGGTTTTAAGATACTTACTAGTCAGGTACATTCTTAGGCGTTTAATATGGGGTGTTGAGTCCATTTCGTTGAGCAAGGAGTAGCTCTTGTCTATTCTATATTTGGCTTAAGGAACTTTATCTGTGTTCATTTCAATCTCTGGTTTTAGGTAGCACCCCAACTCACCTTTACCCTTAGCAAGCATAAGTTGGTTTTCTAAATTTGAGACCCTGTTCTGTTTTGTAATTCAGTTCCTGTGTAGCCAAGTTTACATTCCGTGTATTAGTGATATCTTATGATGTTTCTTTTTCTGTGTGACTTATTTCAGTTAGAATCATCATACCTGAATCCACTCATTATGCTGCTACGGGCCTGATGACATAGATTTCATTGCTGAGTGATATTGCATTGTACGTAAGTACCACAACTTCTTTATCCATTACTCACTTTCTGCGATATTGAACTTGTACCGTAATCGAGGTTCTTGTAAACAGAGCCGTCCCAAACTTTGGGGTGGCTGTGTCTTTTTGATTTTAATTTCCCTAAGCTATAGGACCATAAGTGGAAGTGCACTAGGCTCTGTTGCTTTGTTTTTTAGATGTTTCAGGAAACACCATACACTTCTCCCGAGTGGCTGTTGGCAATTTACATCCCGCCCATCAGCATAACAAGGCTCCCAGTTCTCCATGGCCTGTCTTGCCTTCTGGATTTTACACTTTTTTCAGATGGCCCTTTTGACAGGGGGGAAGTGAGACTTCATTGTAGTGCAGATTTCATTTGCAAGCATGCTTGGTTGGCCAAAAAGGTCGTATGCGTTTTTTCCTGAATATATTCAGGAAAAAACGCATACGCCCTTTTTGGCCAAGTGCATCATTGTGGACGTTCTGCCTCTTTTCCTATGCTTTAACTGCAATTCCAGTCTACCTCCTGAAATCGGTTTCCTGCAATTCTGCCCCGCTTTCAAGTCCTCTTGGCAGCCTTACTTCAGTATATTTTTGGACGATAGCTGTCATTTGTAACTCTGCAGGTTTGTGAATTACAGTGCCCCTGAGCTCCTTTCTTCAACTCGCTTTCTTGTGAGATGGTCGCAACACCGCAGGATTGCTTCAGGCCCTAATCTGGTTCCGGCACGGCACGCTGAGCCTTTGGTTAATTCCTCTTCCTGGTGGGAAATGAGAGTTAAATTTGCCCGTCCAGACACCTCCAGCTAGTCTCTCATTGGTTCTCCCTATTCCTGTTCATCTTCCGCAGAAATTGCAAACTGGGCCAAACAGGAGGTTAAAGGCACTGAATCTTCAAGTCGGGAGAGTGTTAGTAAAGCGTCTGGAATGTTGCACCCGAGTACCAGGGGACGAGAACTGAGACATATTTGAACACGTCTCCCGATCGCACGGTGGATCATACTCTGGGTTCCACATGCATGTTTTAGCTGAAGGAAGAATCCCTTAAACCTGGAGAGTTGAGACCCGTGGAATGGGTACCATGCAATATGACTTCAAAGGGTCTTCATTTGCTCACCGAACCTCTCCAATCCTATCACTGCTGCGTTTATGCCCCTGTACACACGCTTGATTCTCTTTCGGAGACATAGCAATCCATAGGTTTTAAGATACTTACTAGTCAGGTACATTCTTAGGCGTTTAATATGGGGTGTTGAGTCCATTTCGTTGAGCAAGGAGTAGCTCTTGTCTATTCCATATTTGGCTTAAGGAACTTTATCTGTGTTCATTTCAATCTCTGGTTTTAGGCAGCACCCCAACTCACCTTTCCCCTTAGCAAGCATAAGTTGGTTTTCTAAATTTGAGACCCTGTTCTGTTTTGTATTTCTGTTCCTGTGTAGCCAAGTTTACATTCCGTGTATTAGTGATATCTTATGATGTTTCTTTTTCTGTGTGACTTATTTCAGTTAGAATCATCATACCTGAATCCCCTCATTATGCTGCTACGGGCCTGATGACATAGATTTCATTGCTGAGTGATATTGCATTGTACGTAAGTACCACAACTTCTTTATCCATTACTCACTTTCTGCGATATTGAACTTGTACCGTAAACGAGGTTCTTGTAAACAGAGCCGTCCCAAACTTTGGGGTGGCTGTGTCTTTTTGATTTTAATTTCCCTAAGCTATAGGACCATTAGTGGAAGTGCCCTAGGCTCTGTTGCTTTGGTTTTTAGATGTTTCAGGAAACACCATACACTTCTCCCGAGTGGCTGTTGGCAATTTACATCCCGCCCATCAGCATAACAAGGCTCCCAGTTCTCCATGGCCTGTCCTGCCTTCTGGATTTTACACTTTTTTCAGATGGCCCTTTTGACCGGGGGGAAGTGAGACTTCATTGTAGTGCAGATTTCCTTTGCAAGCTTGCTTGGTTGGCCAAAAAGGGCGTATGCGTTTTTTCCTGAATATATTCAGGAAAAAACGCATACGCCCTTTTTGGCCAAGTGCATCATTGTGGACGTTCTGCCTCTTTTCCTATGCTTTAACTGCAATTCCAGTCTACCTCCTGAAATCGGTTTCCTGCAATTCTGCCCCGCTTTCAAGTCCTCTTGGCAGCCTTACTTCAGTATATTTTTGGACGATAGCTGTCATTTATAACTCTGCAGGTTTGTGAATTACAGTGCCCCTGAGCTCCTTTCTTCAACTCGCTTTCTTGTGAGATGGTCGCAACACCGCAGGATTGCTTCAGGCCCTAATCTGGTTCCGGCACGGCACGCTGAGCCTTTGGTTAATTCCTCTTCCTGGTGGGAAATGAGAGTTAAATTTGCCCGTCCAGACACCTCCAGCTAGTCTCTCATTGGTTCTCCCTATTCCTGTTAATCTTCCGCAGAAATTGCAAACTGGGCCAAACAGGAGGTTAAAGGCACTGACTCTCCAAGTCGGGAGAGTGTTAGTAAAGCGTCTGGAATGTTGCACCCGAGTACCAGGGGACGAGAACTGAGACATATTTGAACACGTCTCCCGATCGCACGGTGGATCATACTCTGGGTTCCACATGCATGTTTTAGCTGAAGGAAGAATCCCTTAAACCTGGAGAGTTGAGACCCGTGGAATGGGTACCATGCAATATGACTTCAAAGGGTCTTCATTTGCTCACCGAACCTCTCCAATCCTATCACTGCTGCGTTTATGCCCCTGTACACACGCTTGATTCTCTTTCGGAGACATAGCAATCCATAGGTTTTAAGATACTTACTAGTCAGGTACATTCTTAGGCGTTTAATATGGGGTGTTGAGTCCATTTCGTTGAGCAAGGAGTAGCTCTTGTCTATTCCATATTTGGCTTAAGGAACTTTATCTGTGTTCGTTTCAATCTCTGGTTTTAGGCAGCACCCCAACTCACCTTTACCCTTAGCAAGCATAAGTTGGTTTTCTAAATTTGAGACCCTGTTCTGTTTTGTAATTCAGTTCCTGTGTAGCCAAGTTTACATTCCGTGTATTAGTGATATCTTATGATGTTTCTTTTTCTGTGTGACTTATCTCAGTTAGAATCATCATACCTGAATCCCCTCATTATGCTGCTACAGGCCTGATGACATAGATTTCATTGCTGAGTGATATTGCATTGTACATAAGTACCACAACTTCTTTATCCATTACTCACTTTCTGCGATATTGAACTTGTACCGTAAACGAGGTTCTTGTAAACAGAGCCGTCCCAAACTTTGGGGTGGCTGTGTCTTTTTGATTTTAATTTCCCTAAGCTATAGGACCATAAGTGGAAGTGCCCTAGGCTCTGTTGCTTTGTTTTTTAGATGTTTCAGGAAACACCATACACTTCTCCCGAGTGGCTGTTGGCAATTTACATCCCGCCCATCAGCATAACAAGGCTCCCAGTTCTCCATGGCCTGTCCTGCCTTCTGGATTTTACACTTTTTTCAGATGGCCCTTTTGACCGGGGGGAAGTGAGACTTCATTGTAGTGCAGATTTCCTTTGCAAGCTTGCTTGGTTGGCCAAAAAGGGCGTATGCGTTTTTTCCTGAATATATTCAGGAAAAAACGCATACGCCCTTTTTGGCCAAGTGCATCATTGTGGACGTTCTGCCTCTTTTCCTATGCTTTAACTGCAATTCCAGTCTACCTCCTGAAATCGGTTTCCTGCAATTCTGCCCCGCTTTCAAGTCCTCTTGGCAGCCTTACTTCAGTATATTTTTGGACGATAGCTGTCATTTATAACTCTGCAGGTTTGTGAATTACAGTGCCCCTGAGCTCCTTTCTTCAACTCGCTTTCTTGTGAGATGGTCGCAACACCGCATGATTGCTTCAGGCCCTAATCTGGTTCCGGCACGGCACGCTGAGCCTTTGGTTAATTCCTCTTCCTGGTGGGAAATGAGAGTTAAATTTGCCCGTCCAGACACCTCCAGCTAGTCTCTCATTGGTTCTCCCTATTCCTGTTCATCTTCCGTAGAAATTGCAAACTGGGCCAAACAGGAGGTTAAAGGCACTGACTCTCCAAGTCGGGAGAGTGTTAGTAAAGCGTCTGGAATGTTGCACCCGAGTACCAGGGGACGAGAACTGAGACATATTTGAACACGTCTCCCGATCGCACGGTGGATCATACTCTGGGTTCCACATGCATGTTTTAGCTGAAGGAAGAATCCCTTAAACCTGGAGAGTTGAGACCCGTGGAATGGGTACCATGCAATATGACTTCAAAGGGTCTTCATTTGCTCACCGAACCTCTCCAATCCTATCACTGCTGCGTTTATGCCCCTGTACACACGCTTGATTCTCTTTCGGAGACATAACAATCCATAGGTTTTAAGATACTTACTAGTCAGGTACATTCTTAGGCGTTTAATATGGGGTGTTGAGTCCATTTCGTTGAGCAAGGAGTAGCTCTTGTCTATTCCATATTTGGCTTAAGGAACTTTATCTGTGTTCATTTCAATCTCTGGTTTTAGGCAGCACCCCAACTCACCTTTCCCCTTAGCAAGCATAAGTTGGTTTTCTAAATTTGAGACCCTGTTCTGTTTTGTAATTCAGTTCCTGTGTAGCCAAGTTTACATTCCGTGTATTAGTGATATCTTATGATGTTTCTTTTTCTGTGTGACTTATCTCAGTTAGAATCATCATACCTGAATCCCCTCATTATGCTGCTACGGGCCTGATGACATAGATTTCATTGCTGAGTGATATTGCATTGTACGTAAGTACCACAACTTCTTTATCCATTACTCACTTTCTGCGATATTGAACTTGTACCGTAAACGAGGTTCTTGTAAACAGAGCCGTCCCAAACTTTGGGGTGGCTGTGTCTTTTTGATTTTAATTTCCCTAAGCTATAGGACCATAAGTGGAAGTGCCCTAGGCTCTGTTGCTTTGTTTTTTAGATGTTTCAGGAAACACCATACACTTCTCCCGAGTGGCTGTTGGCAATTTACATCCCGCCCATCAGCATAACAAGGCTCCCAGTTCTCCATGGCCTGTCCTGCCTTCTGGATTTTACACTTTTTTCAGATGGCCCTTTTGACCGGGGGGAAGTGAGACTTCATTGTAGTGCAGATTTCCTTTGCAAGCTTGCTTGGTTGGCCAAAAAGTTCGTATGCATTTTTTCCTGAATATATTCAGGAAAAAACGCATACGCCCTTTTTGGCCAAGTGCATCATTGTGGACGTTCTGCCTCTTTTCCTATGCTTTAACTGCAATTCCAGTCTACCTCCTGAAATCGGTTTCCTGCAATTCTGCCCCGCTTTCAAGTCCTCTTGGCAGCCTTACTTCAGTATATTTTTGGACGATAGCTGTCATTTATAACTCTGCAGGTTTGTGAATTACAGTGCCCCTGAGCTCCTTTCTTCAACTCGCTTTCTTGTGAGATGGTCGCAACACCGCATGATTGCTTCAGGCCCTAATCTGGTTCCGGCACGGCACGCTGAGCCTTTGGTTAATTCCTCTTCCTGGTGGGAAATGAGAGTTAAATTTGCCCGTCCAGACACCTCCAGCTAGTCTCTCATTGGTTCTCCCTATTCCTGTTCATCTTCCGCAGAAATTGCAAACTGGGCCAAACAGGAGGTTAAAGGCACTGAATCTTCAAGTCGGGAGAGTGTTAGTAAAGCGTCTGGAATGTTGCACCCGAGTACCAGGGGACGAGAACTGAGACATATTTGAACACGTCTCCCGATCGCACGGTGGATCATACTCTGGGTTCCACATGCATGTTTTAGCTGAAGGAAGAATCCCTTAAACCTGGAGAGTTGAGACCCGTGGAATGGGTACCATGCAATATGACTTCAAAGGGTCTTCATTTGCTCACCGAACCTCTCCAATCCTATCACTGCTGCGTTTATGCCCCTGTACACACGCTTGATTCTCTTTCGGAGACATAGCAATCTGTAGGTTTTAAGATACTTACTAGTCAGGTACATTCTTAGGCGTTTAATATGAGGTGTTGAGTCCATTTCGTTGAGCAAGGTGTAGCTCTTGTCTATTACATATTTGGCTTAAGGAACTTTATCTGTGCTCATTTCAATCTCTGGTTTTAGGCAGCACCCCAACTCACCTTTCCCCTTAGCAAGCATAAGTTGGTTTTCTAAATTTGAGACCCTGTTCTGTTTTGTATTTCAGTTCCTGTGTAGCCAAGTTTACATTCCGTATATTAGTGATATCTTATGATGTTTCTTTTTCTGTGTGACTTATTTCAGTTAGAATCATCATACCTGAATCCACTCATTATGCTGCTACGGGCCTGATGACATAGATTTCATTGCTGAGTGATATTGCATTGTACGTAAGTACCACAACTTCTTTATCCATTACTCACTTTCTGCGATATTGAACTTGTACCGTAAACGAGGTTCTTGTAAACAGAGCCGTCCCAAACTTTGGGGTGGCTGTGTCTTTTTGATTTTAATTTCCCTAAGCTATAGGACCATTAGTGGAAGTGCCCTAGGCTCTGTTGCTTTGGTTTTTAGATGTTTCAGGAAACACCATACACTTCTCCCGAGTGGCTGTTGGCAATTTACATCCCGCCCATCAGCATAACAAGGCTCCCAGTTCTCCATGGCCTGTCCTGCCTTCTGGATTTTACACTTTTTTCAGATGGCCCTTTTGACCGGGGGGAAGTGAGACTTCATTGTAGTGCAGATTTCCTTTGCAAGCTTGCTTGGTTGGCCAAAAAGGGCGTATGCGTTTTTTCCTGAATATATTCAGGAAAAAACGCATACGCCCTTTTTGGCCAAGTGCATCATTGTGGACGTTCTGCCTCTTTTCCTATGCTTTAACTGCAATTCCAGTCTACCTCCTGAAATCGGTTTCCTGCAATTCTGCCCCGCTTTCAAGTCCTCTTGGCAGCCTTACTTCAGTATATTTTTGGACGATAGCTGTCATTTATAACTCTGCAGGTTTGTGAATTACAGTGCCCCTGAGCTCCTTTCTTCAACTCGCTTTCTTGTGAGATGGTCGCAACACCGCAGGATTGCTTCAGGCCCTAATCTGGTTCCGGCACGGCACGCTGAGTCTTTGGTTAATTCCTCTTCCTGGTGGGAAATGAGAGTTAAATTTGCCCGTCCAGACACCTCCAGCTAGTCTCTCATTGGTTCTCCCTATTCCTGTTAATCTTCCGCAGAAATTGCAAACTGGGCCAAACAGGAGGTTAAAGGCACTGACTCTCCAAGTCGGGAGAGTGTTAGTAAAGCGTCTGGAATGTTGCACCCGAGTACCAGGGGACGAGAACTGAGACATATTTGAACACGTCTCCCGATCGCACGGTGGATCATACTCTGGGTTCCACATGCATGTTTTAGCTGAAGGAAGAATCCCTTAAACCTGGAGAGTTGAGACCCGTGGAATGGGTACCATGCAATATGACTTCAAAGGGTCTTCATTTGCTCACCGAACCTCTCCAATCCTATCACTGCTGCGTTTATGCCCCTGTACACACGCTTGATTCTCTTTCGGAGACATAGCAATCCATAGGTTTTAAGATACTTACTAGTCAGGTACATTCTTAGGCGTTTAATATGGGGTGTTGAGTCCATTTCGTTGAGCAAGGAGTAGCTCTTGTCTATTACATATTTGGCTTAAGGAACTTTATCTGTGCTCATTTCAATCTCTGGTTTTAGGCAGCACCCCAACTCACCTTTCCCCTTAGCAAGCATAAGTTGGTTTTCTAAATTTGAGACCCTGTTCTGTTTTGTAATTCAGTTCCTGTGTAGCCAAGTTTACATTCCGTATATTAGTGATATCTTATGATGTTTCTTTTTCTGTGTGACTTATCTCAGTTAGAATCATCATACCTGAATCCCCTCATTATGCTGCTACGGGCCTGATGACATAGATTTCATTGCTGAGTGATATTGCATTGTACATAAGTACCACAACTTCTTTATCCATTACTCACTTTCTGCGATATTGAACTTGTACCGTAAACGAGGTTCTTGTAAACAGAGCCGTCCCAAACTTTGGGGTGGCTGTGTCTTTTTGATTTTAATTTCCCTAAGCTATAGGACCATAAGTGGAAGTGCCCTAGGCTCTGTTGCTTTGTTTTTTAGATGTTTCAGAAAACACCATACACTTCTCCCGAGTGGCTGTTGGCAATTTACATCCCGCCCATCAGCATAACAAGGCTCCCAGTTCTCCATGGCCTGTTCCGCCTTCTGGATTTTACACATTTTTCAGATGGCCCTTTTGACCGGGGGGAAGTGAGACTTCATTGTAGTGCAGATTTCCTTTGCAAGCTTGCTTGGTTGGCCAAAAAGGGCGTATGTGTTTTTTCCTGAATATATTCAGGAAAAAACGCATACGCCCTTTTTGGCCAAGTGCATCATTGTGGACGTTCTGCCTCTTTTCCTATGCTTTAACTGCAATTCCAGTCTACCTCCTGAAATCGGTTTCCTGCAATTCTGCCCCGCTTTCAAGTCCTCTTGGCAGCCTTACTTCAGTATATTTTTGGACGATAGCTGTCATTTATAACTCTGCAGGTTTGTGAATTACAGTGCCCCTGAGCTCCTTTCTTCAACTCGCTTTCTTGTGAGATGGTCGCAACACCGCATGATTGCTTCAGGCCCTAATCTGGTTCCGGCACGGCACGCTGAGCCTTTGGTTAATTCCTCTTCCTGGTGGGAAATGAGAGTTAAATTTGCCCGTCCAGACACCTCCAGCTAGTCTCTCATTGGTTCTCCCTATTCCTGTTAATCTTCCGTAGAAATTGCAAACTGGGCCAAACAGGAGGTTAAAGGCACTGACTCTCCAAGTCGGGAGAGTGTTAGTAAAGCGTCTGGAATGTTGCACCCGAGTACCAGGGGACGAGAACTGAGACATATTTGAACACGTCTCCTGATCGCACGGTGGATCATACTCTGGGTTCCACATGCATGTTTTAGCTGAAGGAAGAATCCCTTAAACCTGGAGAGTTGAGACCCGTGGAATGGGTACCATGCAATATGACTTCAAAGGGTCTTCATTTGCTCACCGAACCTCTCCAATCCTATCACTGCTGCGTTTATGCCCCTGTACACACGCTTGATTCTCTTTCGGAGACATAGCAATCCATAGGTTTTAAGATACTTACTAGTCAGGTACATTCTTAGGCGTTTAATATGGGGTGTTGAGTCCATTTCGTTGAGCAAGGAGTAGCTCTTGTCTATTCCATATTTGGCTTAAGGAACTTTATCTGTGTTCATTTCAATCTCTGGTTTTAGGCAGCACCCCAACTCACCTTTCCCCTTAGCAAGCATAAGTTGGTTTTCTAAATTTGAGACCCTGTTCTGTTTTGTAATTCAGTTCCTGTGTAGCCAAGTTTACATTCCGTGTATTAGTGATATCTTATGATGTTTCTTTTTCTGTGTGACTTATCTCAGTTAGAATCATCATACCTGAATCCCCTCATTATGCTGCTACGGGCCTGATGACATAGATTTCATTGCTGAGTGATATTGCATTGTACGTAAGTACCACAACTTCTTTATCCATTACTCACTTTCTGCGATATTGAACTTGTACCGTAAACGAGGTTCTTGTAAACAGAGCCGTCCCAAACTTTGGGGTGGCTGTGTCTTTTTGATTTTAATTTCCCTAAGCTATAGGACCATAAGTGGAAGTGCCCTTGGCTCTGTTGCCTTGGTTTTTAGATGTTTCAGGAAACACCATACACGTCTCCCGAGTGGCTGTTGGCAATTTACATCCCGCCCATCAGCATAACAAGGCTCCCAGTTCTCCATGGCCTGTCCTGCCTTCTGGATTTTACACTTTTTTCAGATGGCCCTTTTGACCGGGGGGAAGTGAGACTTCATTGTAGTGCAGATTTCCTTTGCAAGCTTGCTTGGTTGGCCAAAAAGGGCGTATGCGTTTTTTCCTGAATATATTCAGGAAAAAACGCATACGCCCTTTTTGGCCAAGTGCATCATTGTGGACGTTCTGCCTCTTTTCCTATGCTTTAACTGCAATTCCAGTCTACCTCCTGAAATCGGTTTCTTGCAATTCTGCCCCGCTTTCAAGTCCTCGTGGCAGCCTTACTTCAGTATATTTTTGGACGATAGCTGTCATTTATAACTCTGCAGGTTTGTGAATTACAGTGCCCCTGAGCTCCTTTCTTCAACTCGCTTTCTTGTGAACTGGCCGCAACACTGCAGGATTGCTTCAGGCCCTAATCTGGTTCCGGCACGGCATGCTGAGCCTTTGGTTAATTCCTCTTCCTGGTGGGAAATGAGAGTTAAATTTGCCCGTCCAGACACCTCCAGCTAGTCTCTCATTGGTTCTCCCTATTCCTGTTCATCTTCCGCAGAAATTGCAAACTGGGCCAAACAGGAGGTTAAAGGCACTGAATCTTCAAGTCGGGAGAGTGTTAGTAAAGCGTCTGGAATGTTGCACCCGAGTACCAGGGGACGAGAACTGAGACATATTTGAACACGTCTCCCGATCGCACGGTGGATCATACTCTGGGTTCCACATGCATGTTTTAGCTGAAGGAAGAATCCCTTAAACCTGGAGAGTTGAGACCCGTGGAATGGGTACCATGCAATATGACTTCAAAGGGTCTTCATTTGCTCACCGAACCTCTCCAATCCTATCACTGCTGCGTTTATGCCCCTGTACACACGCTTGATTCTCTTTCGGAGACATAGCAATCTGTAGGTTTTAAGATACTTACTAGTCAGGTACATTCTTAGGCGTTTAATATGAGGTGTTGCGTCCATTTCGTTGAGCAAGGTGTAGCTCTTGTCTATTACATATTTGGCTTAAGGAACTTTATCTGTGCTCATTTCAATCTCTGGTTTTAGGCAGCACCCCAACTCACCTTTCCCCTTAGCAAGCATAAGTTGGTTTTCTAAATTTGAGACCCTGTTCTGTTTTGTATTTCAGTTCCTGTGTAGCCAAGTTTACATTCCATGTATTAGTGATATCTTATGATGTTTCTTTTTCTGTGTGACTTATTTCAGTTAGAATCATCATACCTGAATCCACTCATTATGCTGCTACGGGCCTGATGACATAGATTTCATTGCTGAGTGATATTGCATTGTACGTAAGTACCACAACTTCTTTATCCATTACTCACTTTCTGCGATATTGAACTTGTACCGTAAACGAGGTTCTTGTAAACAGAGCCGTCCCAAACTTTGGGGTGGCTGTGTCTTTTTGATTTTAATTTCCCTAAGTTATAGGACCATAAGTGGAAGTGCCCTAGGCTCTGTTGCTTTGGTTTTTAGATGTTTCAGGAAACACCATACACTTCTCCCGAGTGGCTGTTGGCAATTTACATCCCGCCCATCAGCATAACAAGGCTCCCAGTTCTCCATGGCCTGTCCTGCCTTCTGGATTTTACACTTTTTTCAGATGGCCCTTTTGACCGGGGGGAAGTGAGACTTCATTGTAGTGCAGATTTCCTTTGCAAGCTTGCTTGGTTGGCCAAAAAGGGCGTATGCGTTTTTTCCTGAATATATTCAGGAAAAAACGCATACGCCCTTTTTGGCCAAGTGCATCATTGTGGACGTTCTGCCTCTTTTCCTATGCTTTAACTGCAATTCCAGTCTACCTCCTGAAATCGGTTTCTTGCAATTCTGCCCCGCTTTCAAGTCCTCTTGGCAGCCTTACTTCAGTATATTTTTGAACGATAGCTGTCATTTATAACTCTGCAGGTTTGTGAATTACAGTGCCCCTGAGCTCCTTTCTTCAACTCGCTTTCTTGTGAGCTGGTCGCAACACCGCAGGATTGCTTCAGGCCCTAATCTGCTTCCGGCACGGCACGCTGAGCCTTTGGTTAATTCCTCTTCCTGGTGGGAAATGAGAGTTAAATTTGCCGGTCCAGACACCTCCAGCTAGTCTCTCATTGGTTCTCCCTATTCCTGTTCATCTTCCGCAGAAATTGCAAACTGGGCCAAACAGGAGGTTAAAGGCACTGACTCTCCAAGTCGGGAGAGTGTTAGTAAAGCGTCTGGAATGTTGCACCCGAGTACCAGGGGACGAGAACTGAGACATATTTGAACACGTCTCCCGATCACACGGTGGATCATACTCTGGGTTCCACATGCATGTTTTAGCTGAAGGAAGAATCCCTTAAACCTGGAGAGTTGAGACCCGTGGAATGGATACCATGCAATATGACTTCAAAGGGTCTTCATTTGCTCACCGAACCTCTCCAATCCTATCACTGCTGCGTTTATGCCCCTGTACACACGCTTGATTCTCTTTCGAAGACATAGCAATCCATAGGTTTTAAGATACTTTCTAGTCAGGTACATTCTTAGGCATTTAATATGAGGTGTTGAGTCCATTTCGTTTAGCAAGGTGTAGCTCTTGTCTATTACATATTTGGCTTAAGGAACTTTATCTGTGCTCATTTCAATCTCTGGTTTTAGGCAGCACCCCAACTCACCTTTCCCCTTAGCAAGCATAAGTTGGTTTTCTAAATTTGAGACCCTGTTCTGTTTTGTAATTCAGTTCCTGTGTAGCCAAGTTTACATTCCGTGTATTAGTGATATCTTATGATGTTTCTTTTTCTGTGTGACTTATTTCAGTTAGAATCATCATACCTGAATCCCCTCATTATGCTGCTACGGGCCTGATGACATAGATTTCATTGCTGAGTGATATTGCATTGTACGTAAGTACCACAAATTCTTTATCCATTACTCACTTTCTGCGATATTGAACTTGTACCGTAAACGAGGTTCTTGTAAACAGAGCCGTCCCAAACTTTGGGGTGGCTGTGTCTTTTTGATTTTAATTTCCCTAAGCTATAGGACCATAAGTGGAAGTGCCCTAGGCTCTGTTGCTTTGTTTTTTAGATGTTTCAGGAAACACCATACACTTCTCCCGAGTGGCTGTTGGCAATTTACATCCCGCCCATCAGCATAACAAGGCTCCCAGTTCTCCATGGCCTGTCCTGCCTTCTGGATTTTACACTTTTTTCAGATGGCCCTTTTGACCGGGGGGAAGTGAGACTTCATTGTAGTGCAGATTTCCTTTGCAAGCTTGCTTGGTTGGCCAAAAAGGGCGTATGCGTTTTTTCCTGAATATATTCAGGAAAAAACGCATACGCCCTTTTTGGCCAAGTGCATCATTGTGGACGTTCTGCCTCTTTTCCTATGCTTTAACTGCAATTCCAGTCTACTTCCTGAAATCGGTTTCTTGCAATTCTGCCCCGCTTTCAAGTCCTCTTGGCAGCCTTACTTCAGTATATTTTTGGACGATAGCTGTCATTTATAACTCTGCAGGTTTGTGAATTACAGTGCCCCTGAGCTCCTTTCTTCAACTCGCTTTCTTGTGAGCTGGCCGCAACACCGCAGGATTGCTTCAGGCCCTAATCTGGTTCCGGCACGGCACGCTGAGCCTTTGGTTAATTCCTCTTCCTGGTGGGAAATGAGAGTTAAATTTGCCCGTCCAGACACCTCCAGCTAGTCTCTCATTGGTTCTCCCTATTCCTGTTCATCTTCCGCAGAAATTGCAAACTGGGCCAAACAGGAGGTTAAAGGCACTGACTCTCCAAGTCGGGAGAGTGTTAGTAAAGCGTCTGGAATGTTGCACCCGAGTACCAGGGGACGAGAACTGAGACATATTTGAACACGTCTCCCGATCACATGGTTGATCATACTCTGGGTTCCACATGCATGTTTTAGCTGAAGGAAGAATCCCTTAAACCTGGAGAGTTGAGACCCGTGGAATGGGTACCATGCAATATGACTTCAAAGGGTCTTCATTTGCTCACTGAACCTCTCCAATCCTATCACTGCTGCGTTTATGCCCCTGTACACACGCTTGATTCTCTTTCGGAGACATAGCAATCCATAGCGTTTAAGATAGTTACTAGTCAGGTACATTCTTAGGCCTTTAATATGGGGTGTTGTGTCCATTTCGTTGAGCAAGGAGTAGCTCTTATCTATTACATATTTGGCTTAAGGAAATTTATCTGTGCTCATTTCAATCTCTGGTTTTAGGCAGCACCCCAACTCACCTTTCCCCTTAGCAAGCATAAGTTGGTTTTCTAAATTTGAGACCCTGTTCTGTTTTGTAATTCAGTTCCTGTGTAGCCAAGTTTACATTCCGTGTATTAGTGATATCTTATGATGTTTCTTTTTCTGTGTGACTTATTTCAGTTAGAATCATCATACCTGAATCCACTCATTATGCTGCTACGGGCCTGATGACATAGATTTCATTGCTGAGTGATATTGCATTGTACGTAAGTACCACAACTTCTTTATCCGTATTTCACTTTCTGCGATATTCAACTTGTACTGTAAACGAGGTTCTTGTAAACAGAGCCGTCCCAAACTTTGGGGTGGCTGTGTCTTTTTGATTTTAATTTCCCTAATCTGTAGGACCATAAGTGGAAGTGCCCTAGGCTCTGTTGCTTTGTTTTTTAGATGTTTCAGGAAACACCATACACTTCTCCCGAGTGGCTCTTGGCAATTTACATCCCGCCCATCAGCATAACAAGGCTCCCAGTTCTCCATGGCCTGTTCTGCCTTCTGGATTTTACACTTTTTTCAGATGGCCCTTTTGACCGGGGGGAAGTGAGACTTCATTGTAGTGCAGATTTCCTTTGCAAGCTTGCTTGGTTGGCCAAAAAGGGCGTATGCGTTTTTTCCTGAATATATTCAGGAAAAAACGCATACGCCCTTTTTGGCCAAGTGCATCATTGTGGACGTTCTGCCTCTTTTCCTATGCTTTCACTGCAATTCCAGTCTACCTCCTGAAATCGGTTTCTTGCAATTCTGCCCCGCTTTCAAGTCCTCTTGGCAGCCTTACTTCAGTATATTTTTGGACGATAGCTGTCATTTATAACTCTGCAGGTTTGTGAATTACAGTGCCCCTGAGCTCCTTTCTTCAACTCGCTTTCTTGTGAGCTGGCCGCAACACCGCAGGATTGCTTCAGGCCCTAATCCGGTTCCGGCACGGCACGCTGAGCCTTTGGTTAATTCCTCTTCCTGGTGGGAAATGACAGTTAAATTTGCCCGTCCAGACACCTCCAGCTAGTCTCTCATTGGTTCTCCCTATTCCTGTTCATCTTCCGCAGAAATTGCAAACTGGTCCAAACAGGAGGTTAAAGGCACTGACTCTCCAAGTCGGGAGAGTGTTAGTAAAGCGTCTGGAATGTTGCACCCGAGTACCAGGGGACGAGAACTGAGACATATTTGAACACGTCTCCCGATCACACGGTGGATCATACTCTGGGTTCCACATGCATGTTTTAGCTGAAGGAAGAATCCCTTAAACCTGGAGAGTTGAGACCCGTGGAATGGGTACCATGCAATATGACTTCAAAGGGTCTTCATTTGCTCACCGAACCTCTCCAATCCTATCACTGCTGCGTTTATGCCCCTGTACACACGCTTGATTCTCTTTCGGAGACATAGCAATCCATAGCGTTTAAGATAGTTACTAGTCAGGTACATTCTTAGGCGTTTAATATGGGGTGTTGAGTCCATTTCGTTGAGCAAGGAGTAGCTCTTGTCTATTCTATATTTGGCTTAAGGAACTTTATCTGTGCTCATTTCAATCTCTGGTTTTAGGCAGCACCCCAACTCACCTTTCTCCTTAGCAAGAATAAGTTGGTTTTCTAAATTTGAGACCCTGTTCTGTTTTGTAATTCAGTTCCTGTGTAGCCAAGTTTACATTCCGTGTATTAGTGATATCTTATGATGTTTCTTTTTCTGTGTGACTTATTTCAGTTAGAATCATCATACCTGAATCCACTCATTATGCTGCTATGGGCCTGATGAGATAGATTTCATTGCTGAGTGATATTGCATTGTACGTAAGTACCACAACTTCTTTATCCATTACTCACTTTCTGCGATATTGAACTTGTACCGTAAACGAGGTTCTTGTAAACAGAGCCGTCCCAAACTTTGGGGTGGCTGTGTCTTTTTGATTTTAATTTCCCTAAGCTATAGGACCATAAGTGGAAGTGCCCTAGGCTCTGTTGCTTTGTTTTTTAGATGTTTCAGGAAACACCATACACTTCTCCCGAGTGGCTGTTGGCAATTTACATCCCGCCCATCAGCATAACAAGGCTCCCAGTTCTCCATGGCCTGTCCTGCCTTCTGGATTTTACACTTTTTTCAGATGGCCCTTTTGACCAGGGGGAAGTGAGACTTCATTGTAGTGCACATTTCCTTTGCAAGCATGCTTGGTTGGCCAAAAAGTTCGTATGAATTTTTTCCTGAATATATTCAGGAAAAAACGCATACGCCCTTTTTGGCCAAGTGCATCATTGTGGACGTTCTGCCTCTTTTCCTATGCTTTAACTGCAATTCCAGTCTACCTCCTGAAATCGGTTTCCTGCAATTCTGCCCCGCTTTCAAGTCCTCTCGGCAGCCTTACTTCAGTATATTTTTGGACGATAGCTGTCATTTGTAACTCTGCAGGTTTGTGAATTACAGTGCCCCTGAGCTCCTTTCTTCAACTCGCTTTCTTGTGAGCTGGTCGCAACACCGCAGGATTGCTTCAGGCCCTAATCTGGTTCCGGCACGGCACGCTGAGCCTTTGGTTAATTCCTCTTCCTGGTGGGAAATGAGAGTTAAATTTGCCCGTCCAGACACCTCCAGCTAGTCTCTCATTGGTTCTCCCTATTCCTGTTCATCTTCCGCAGAAATTGCAAACTGGGCCAAACAGGAGGTTAAAGGCACTGACTCTCCAAGTCGGGAGAGTGTTAGTAAAGCGTCTGGAATGTTGCACCCGAGTACCAGGGGATGAGAACTGAGACATATTTGAACACGTCTCCCGATCGCACAGTGGATCATACTCTGGGTTCCACATGCATGTTTTAGCTGAAGGAAGAATCCCTTAAACCTGGAGAGTTGAGACCCGTGGAATGGGTACCATGCAATATGACTTCAAAGGGTCTTCATTTGCTCACCGAACCTCTCCAATCCTATCACTGCTGCATTTATGCCCCTGTACACACGCTTGATTCTCTTTCGGAGACATAGCAATCCATAGGTTTTAAGATACTTACTAGTCAGGTACATTCTTAGGCGTTTAATATGGGGTGTTGAGTCCATTTCGTTGAGCAAGGAGTAGCTCTTGTCTATTCTATATTTGGCTTAAGGAACTTTATCTGTGTTCATTTCAATCTCTGGTTTTAGGCAGCACCCCAACTCACGTTTACCGTTAGCAAGCATAAGTTGGTTTTCTAAATTTGAGACCCTGTTCTGTTTTGTAATTCACTTCCTGTGTAGCCAAGTTTACATTCCGTGTATTAGTGATATCTTATGATGTTTCTTTTTCTGTGTGACTTATTTCAGTTAGAATCATCATACCTGAATCCACTCATTATGCTGCTACGGGCCTGATGACATAGATTTCATTGCTGAATGATTTTGCATTTTACGTAAGTACCACAACTTCTTTATCCATTACTCACTTTCTGCGATATTGAACTTGTACCGTAAACGAGGTTCTTGTAAACAGAGCCGTCCCAAACTTTGGGGTGGCTGTGTCTTTTTGATTTTAATTTCCCTAAGCTATAGGACCATAAGTGGAAGTGCCCTAGGCTCTGTTGCTTTGTTTTTTAGATGTTTCAGGAAACACCATACACTTCTCCCGAGTGGCTGTTGGCAATTTGCATCCCGCCCATCAGCATAACAAGGCTCCCAGTTCTCCATGGCCTGTCCTGCCTTCTGGATTTTACACTTTTTTCAGATGGCCCTTTTGACCGGGGGGAAGTGAGACTTCATTGTAGTGCAGATTTCCTTTGCAAGCTTGCTTGGTTGGCCAAAAAGGGCGTATGCGTTTTTTCCTGAATATATTCAGGAAAAAACGCATACGCCCTTTTTGGCCAAGTGCATCATTGTGGACGTTCTGCCTCTTTTCCTATGCTTTCACTGCAATTCCAGTCTACCTCCTGAAATCGGTTTCCTGCAATTCTGCCCCGCTTTCAAGTCCTCTTGGCAGCCTTACTTCAGTATATTTTTGGACGATAGCTGTCATTTGTAACTCTGCAGGTTTGTGAATTACAGTGCCCCTGAGCTCCTTTCTTCAACTCGCTTTCTTGTGAGCTGGTCGCAACACCGCAGGATTGCTTCAGGCCCTAATCTGGTTCCGGCACGGCACGCTGAGCCTTTGGTTAATTCCTCTTCCTGGTGGGAAATGAGAGTTAAATTTGCCCGTCCAGACACCTCCAGCTAGTCTCTCATTGGTTCTCCCTATTCCTGTTCATCTTCCGCAGAAATTGCAAACTGGGCCAAACAGGAGGTTAAAGGCACTGACTCTCCAAGTCAGGAGAGTGTTAGTAAAGTGTCTGGAATGTTGCACCCGAGTACCAGGGGACGAGAACTGAGACATATTTGATCACGTCTCCCCATCGCACGGTGGATCATACTCTGGGTTCCACATGCATGTTTTAGCTGAAGGAAGAATCCCTTAAACCTGGAGAGTTGAGACCCGTGGAATGGGTACCATGCAATATGACTTCAAAGGGTCTTCATTTGCTCACCGAACCTCTCCAATGCTATCACTGCTGCGTTTATGCCCCTGTACACACGCTTGATTCTCTTTCGGAGACATAGCAATCCATAGGTTTTAAGATACTTACTAGTCAGGTACATTCTTAGGCGTTTAATATGGGGTGTTGAGTCCATTTCGTTGAGCAAGGAGTAGCTCTTGTCTATTCTATATTTGGCTTAAGGAACCTTATCTGTGCTCATTTCAATCTCTGGTTTTAGGCAGCACCCCAACTCACCTTTCTCCTTAGCAAGAATAAGTTGGTTTTCTAAATTTGAGACCCTGTTCTGTTTTGTAATTCAGTTCCTGTGTAGCCAAGTTTACATTCCGTGTATTAGTGATATCTTATGATGTTTCTTTTTCTGTGTGACTTATTTCAGTTAGAATCATCATACCTGAATCCACTCATTATGCTGCTATGGGCCTGATGAGATAGACTTCATTGCTGAGTGATATTGCATTGTACGTAAGTACCACAACTTCTTTATCCATTACTCACTTTCTGCGATATTGAACTTGTACCGTAAACGAGGTTCTTGTAAACAGAGCCGTCCCAAACTTTGGGGTGGCTGTGTCTTTTTGATTTTAATTTCCCTAAGCTATAGGACCATAAGTGGAAGTGCCCTAGGCTCTGTTGCTTTGTTTTTTAGATGTTTCAGGAAACACCATACACTTCTCCCGAGTGGCTGTTGGCAATTTACATCCCGCCCATCAGCATAACAAGGCTCCCAGTTCTCCATGGCCTGTCCTGCCTTCTGGATTTTACACTTTTTTCAGAGGGCCCTTTTGACCGGGGGGAAGTGAGACTTCATTGTAGTGCAGATTTCCTTTGCAAGCATGCTTGGTTGGCCAAAAAGGGCGTATGCGTTTTTTCCTGAATATATTCAGGAAAAAACGCATACGCCCTTTTTGGCCAAGTGCATCATTGTGGACGTTCTGCCTCTTTTCCTATGCTTTAACTGCAATTCCAGTCTACCTCCTGAAATCGGTTTCCTGCAATTCTGCCCCGCTTTCAAGTCCTCTTGGCAGCCTTACTTCAGTATATTTTTGGACGATAGCTGTCATTTATAACTCTGCAGGTTTGTGAATTACAGTGCCCCTGAGCTCCTTTCTTCAACTCGCTTTCTTGTGAGATGGTCGCAACACCGCAGGATTGCTTCAGGCACTAATCTGGTTCCGGCACGGCACGCTGAGCCTTTGGTTAATTCCTCTTCCTGGTGGGAAATGAGAGTTTAATTTGCCCGTCCAGACACCTCCAGCTAGTCTCTCATTGGTTCTCCCTATTCCTGTTCATCTTCCGCAGAAATTGCAAACTGGGCCAAACAGGAGGTTAAAGGCACTGACTCTCCAAGTCGGGAGAGTGTTAGTAAAGCGTCTGGAATGTTGCACCCGAGTACCAGGGGACGAGAACTGAGACATATTTGAACACGTCTCCCGATCGCACGGTGGATCATACTCTGGGTTCCACATGCATGTTTTAGCTGAAGGAAGAATCCCTTAAACCTGGAGAGTTGAGACCCGTGGAATGGGTACCATGCAATATGACTTCAAAGGGTCTTCATTTGCTCACCGAACCTCTCCAATCCTATCACTGCTGCGTTTATGCCCCTGTACACATGCTTGATTCTCTTTCGGAGACATAGCAATCCATAGGTTTTAAGATACTTACTAATCAGGTACATTCTTAGGCGTTTAATATGGGGTGTTGAGTCCATTTCGTTGAGCAAGGAGTAGCTCTTGTCTATTCCATATTTGGCTTAAGGAACTTTATCTGTGTTCATTTCAATCTCTGGTTTTAGGCAGCACCCCAACTCACCTTTACCCTTAGCAAGCATAAGTTGGTTTTCTAAATTTGAGACCCTGTTCTGTTTTGTAATTCAGTTCCTGTGTAGCCAAGTTTACATTCCGTGTATTAGTGATATCTTATGATGTTTCTTTTTCTGTGTGACTTATTTCAGTTAGAATCATCATACCTGAATCCACTCATTATGCTGCTACGGGCCTGATGACATAGATTTCATTGCTGAGTGATATTGCATTGTACGTAAGTACCACAACTTCTTTATCCATTACTCACTTTCTGCAATATTGAACTTGTACCGTAAACGAGGTTCTTGTAAACAGAGCCGTCCCAAACTTTGGGGTGGCTGTGTCTTTTTGATTTTAATTTCCCTAAGCTATAGGACCATAAGTGGAAGTGGTCTTGGCTCTGTTGCCTTGGTTTTTAGATGTTTCAGGAAACACCATACACGTCTCCCGAGTGGCTGTTGGCAATTTACATCCCGCCCATCAGCATAACAAGGCTCCCAGTTCTCCATGGCCTGTCCTGCCTTCTGGATTTTACACTTTTTTCAGATGGCCCTTTTGACCGGGGGGAAGTGAGACTTCATTGTAGTGCAGATTTCCTTTGCAAGCTTGCTTGGTTGGCCAAAAAGGGCGTATGCGTTTTTTCCTGAATATATTCAGGAAAAAACGCATACGCCCTTTTTGGCCAAGTGCATCATTGTGGACGTTCTGCCTCTTTTCCTATGCTTTAACTGCAATTCCAGTCTACCTCCTGAAATCGGTTTCTTGCAATTCTGCCCCGCTTTCAAGTCCTCTTGGCAGCCTTACTTCAGTATATTTTTGGACGATAGCTGTCATTTATAACTCTGCAGGTTTGTGAATTACAGTGCCCCTGAGCTCCTTTCTTCAACTCGCTTTCTTGTGAGCTGGCCGCAACACCGCAGGATTGCTTCAGGCCCTAATCTGGTTCCGGCACGGCACGCTGAGCCTTTGGTTAATTCCTCTTCCTGGTGGGAAATGAGAGTTAAATTTGCCCGTCCAGACACCTCCAGCTAGTCTCTCATTGGTTCTCCCTATTCCTGTTCATCTTCCGCAGAAATTGCAAACTGGGCCAAACAGGAGGTTAAAGGCACTGAATCTTCAAGTCGGGAGAGTGTTAGTAAAGCGTCTGGAATGTTGCACCCGAGTACCAGGGGACGACAACTGAGACATATTTGAACACGTCTCCCGATCACACGGTGGATCATACTCTGGGTTCCACATGCATGTTTTAGCTGAAGGAAGAATCCCTTAAACCTGGAGAGTTGAGACCCGTGGAATGGGTACCATGCAATATGACTTCAAAGGGTCTTCATTTGCTCACCGAACCTCTCCAATCCTATCACTGCTGCGTTTATGCCCCTGTACACACGCTTGATTCTCTTTCGGAGACATAGCAATCCATAGGTTTTAAGATACTTACTAGTCAGGTACATTCTTAGGCGTTTAATATGGGGTGTTGAGTCCATTTCGTTGAGCAAGGAGTAGCTCTTGTCTATTCTATATTTGGCTTAAGGAACTTTATCTGTGTTCATTTCAATCTCTGGTTTTAGGCAGCACCCCAACTCACCTTTACCCTTAGCAAGCATAAGTTGGTTTTCTAAATTTGAGACCCTGTTCTGTTTTGTAATTCACTTCCTGTGTAGCCAAGTTTACATTCCGTGTATTAGTGATATCTTATGATGTTTCTTTTTCTGTGTGACTTATTTCAGTTAGAATCATCATACCTGAATCCACTCATTATGCTGCTACGGGCCTGATGACATAGATTTCATTGCTGAATGATTTTGCATTTTACGTAAGTACCACAACTTCTTTATCCATTACTCACTTTCTGCGATATTGAACTTGTACCGTAAACGAGGTTCTTGTAAACAGAGCCGTCCCAAACTTTGGGGTGGCTGTGTCTTTTTGATTTTAATTTCCCTAAGCTATAGGACCATAAGTGGAAGTGCCCTAGGCTCTGTTGCTTTGTTTTTTAGATGTTTCAGGAAACACCATACACTTCTCCCGAGTGGCTCTTGGCAATTTACATCCCGCCCATCAGCATAACAAGGCTCCCAGTTCTCCATGGCCTGTCCTGCCTTCTGGATTTTACACTTTTTTCAGATGGCCCTTTTGACCGGGGGGAAGTGAGACTTCATTGTAGTGCAGATTTCCTTTGCAAGCATGCTTGGTTGGCCAAAAAGGGCGTATGCGTTTTTTCCTGAATATATTCAGGAAAAAACGCATACGCCCTTTTTGGCCAAGTGCATCATTGTGGACGTTCTGCCTCTTTTCCTATGCTTTAACTGCAATTCCAGTCTACCTCCTGAAATCGGTTTCCTGCAATTCTGCCCCGCTTTCAAGTCCTCTTGGCAGCCTTACTTCAGTATATTTTTGGACGATAGCTGTCATTTGTAACTCTGCAGGTTTGTGAATTACAGTGCCCCTGAGCTCCTTTCTTCAACTCGCTTTCTTGTGAGCTGGTCGCAACACCGCAGGATTGCTTCAGGCCCTAATCTGGTTCCGGCACGGCACGCTGAGCCTTTGGTTAATTCCTCTTCCTGGTGGGAAATGAGAGTTAAATTTGCCCGTCCAGACACCTCCAGCTAGTCTCTCATTGGTTCTCCCTATTCCTGTTCATCTTCCACAGAAATTGCAAACTGGGCCAAACAGGAGGTTAAAGGCACTGACTCTCCAAGTCGGGAGAGTGTTAGTAAAGCGTCTGGAATGTTGCACCCGAGTACCAGGGGACGAGAACTGAGACATATTTGAACACGTCTCCCGATCGCACAGTGGATCATACTCTGGGTTCCACATGCATGTTTTAGCTGAAGGAAGAATCCCTTAAACCTGGAGAGTTGAGACCCGTGGAATGGGTACCATGCAATATGACTTCAAAGGGTCTTCATTTGCTCACCGAACCTCTCCAATCCTATCACTGCTGCGTTTATGCCCCTGTACACACACTTGATTCTCTTTCGGAGACATAGCAATCCATAGGTTTTAAGATACTTACTAGTCAGGTACATTCTTAGGCGTTTAATATGGGGTGTTGAGTCCATTTCGTTGAGCAAGGAGTAGCTCTTGTCTATTCTATATTTGGCTTAAGGAACTTTATCTGTGTTCATTTCAATCTCTGGTTTTAGGTAGCACCCCAACTCACCTTTACCCTTAGCAAGCATAAGTTGGTTTTCTAAATTTGAGACCCTGTTCTGTTTTGTAATTCAGTTCCTGTGTAGCCAAGTTTACATTCCGTGTATTAGTGATATCTTATGATGTTTCTTTTTCTGTGTGACTTATTTCAGTTAGAGTCATCATACCTGAATCCACTCATTATGCTGCTACGGGCCTGATGACATAGATTTCATTGCTGAGTGATATTGCATTGTACGTAAGTACCACAACTTCTTTATCCATTACTCACTTTCTGCGATATTGAACTTGTACCGTAAACGAGGTTCTTGTAAACAGAGCCGTCCCAAACTTTGGGGTGGCTGTGTCTTTTTGATTTTAATTTCCCTAAGCTATAGGACCATAAGTGGAAGTGCCCTAGGCTCTGTTGCTTTGTTTTTTAGATGTTTCAGGAAACACCATACACTTCTCCCGAGTGGCTCTTGGCAATTTACATCCCGCCCATCAGCATAACAAGGCTCCCAGTTCTCCATGGCCTGTCCTGCCTTCTGGATTTTACACTTTTTTCAGATGGCCCTTTTGACAGGGGGGAAGTGAGACTTCATTGTAGTGCAGATTTCATTTGCAAGCATGCTTGGTTGGCCAAAAAGGGCGTATGCGTTTTTTCCTGAATATATTCAGGAAAAAACGCATACGCCCTTTTTGGCCAAGTGCATCATTGTGGACGTTCTGCCTCTTTTCCTATGCTTTAACTGCAATTCCAGTCTACCTCCTGAAATCGGTTTCCTGCAATTCTGCCCCGCTTTCAAGTCCTCTTGGCAGCCTTACTTCAGTATATTTTTGGACGATAGCTGTCATTTGTAACTCTGCAGGTTTGTGAATTACAGTGCCCCTGAGCTCCTTTCTTCAACTCGCTTTCTTGTGAGCTGGTCGCAACACCGCAGGATTGCTTCAGGCCCTAATCTGGTTCCGGCACGGCACGCTGAGCCTTTGGTTAATTCCTCTTCCTGGTGGGAAATGAGAGTTAAATTTGCCCGTCCAGACACCTCCAGCTAGTCTCTCATTGGTTCTCCCTATTCCTGTTCATCTTCCGCAGAAATTGCAAACTGGGCCAAACAGGAGGTTAAAGGCACTGACTCTCCAAGTCGGGAGAGTGTTAGTAAAGCGTCTGGAATGTTGCACCCGAGTACCAGGGGACGAGAACTGAGACATATTTGAACACGTCTCCCGATCGCACGGTGGATCATACTCTGGGTTCCACATGCATGTTTTAGCTGAAGGAAGAATCCCTTAAACCTGGAGAGTTGAGACCCGTGGAATGGATACCATGCAATATGACTTCAAAGGGTCTTCATTTGCTCACTGAACCTCTCCAATCCTATCACTGCTGCGTTTATGCCCCTGTACACACGCTTGATTCTCTTTCGAAGACATAGCAATCCATAGGTTTTAAGATACTTTCTAGTCAGGTACATTCTTAGGCATTTAATATGAGGTGTTGAGTCCATTTCGTTTAGCAAGTTGTAGCTCTTGTCTATTACATATTTGGCTTAAGGAACTTTATCTGTGCTCATTTCAATCTCTGGTTTTAGGCAGCACCCCAACTCACCTTTCCCCTTAGCAAGCATAAGTTGGTTTTCTAAATTTGAGACCCTGTTCTGTTTTGTATTTCAGTTCCTGTGTAGCCAAGTTTACATTCCGTGTATTAGTGATATCTTATGATGTTTCTTTTTCTGTGTGACTTATTTCTGTTAGAATCATCATACCTGAATCCCCTCATTATGCTGCTACGGGCCTGATGACATAGATTTCATTGCTGAGTGATATTGCATTGTACGTAAGTACCACAACTTCTTTATCCATTACTCACTTTCTGCGATATTGAACTTGTACCGTAAACGAGGTTCTTGTAAACAGAGCCGTCCCAAACTTTGGGGTGGCTGTGTCTTTTTGATTTTAATTTCCCTAAGCTATAGGACCATAAGTGGAAGTGCCCTAGGCTCTGTTGCTTTGTTTTTTAGATGTTTCAGGAAACACCATACACGTCTCCCGAGTGGCTGTTGGCAATTTACATCCCGCCCATCAGCATAACAAGGCTCCCAGTTCTCCATGGCCTGTCCTGCCTTCTGGATTTTACACTTTTTTCAGATGGCCCTTTTGACCGGGGGGAAGTGAGACTTCATTGTAGTGCAGATTTCCTTTGCAAGCTTGCTTGGTTGGCCAAAAAGGGCATATGCGTTTTTTCCTGAATATATTCAAGAAAAAACGCATACGCCCTTTTTGGCCAAGTGCATCATTGTGGACGTTCTGCCTCTTTTCCTATGCTTTAACTGCAATTCCAGTCTACTTCCTGAAATCGGTTTCCTGCAATTCTGCGCCGCTTTCAAGTCCTCTTGGCAGCCTTACTTCAGTATATTTTTGGACGATAGCTGTCATTTATAACTCTGCAGGTTTGTGAATTACAGTGCCCCTGAGCTCCTTTCTTCAACTCGCTTTCTTGTGAGCTGGCCGCAACACCGCAGGATTGCTTCAGGCCCTAATCTGGTTCCGGCACGGCACGCTGAGCCTTTGGTTAATTCCTCTTCCTGGTGGGAAATGAGAGTTAAATTTGCCCGTCCAGACACCTCCAGCTAGTCTCTCATTGGTTCTCCCTATTCCTGTTCATCTTCCGCAGAAATTGCAAACTGGGCCAAACAGGAGGTTAAAGGCACTGACTCTCCAAGTCGGGAGAGTGTTAGTAAAGCGTCTGGAATGTTGCACCCGAGTACCAGGGGACGAGAACTGAGACATATTTGAACACGTCTCCCGATCACACGGTGGATCATACTCTGGGTTCCACATGCATGTTTTAGCTGAAGGAAGAATCCCTTAAACCTGGAGAGTTGAGACCCGTGGAATGGGTACCATGCAATATGACTTCAAAGGGTCTTCATTTGCTCACTGAACCTCTCCAATCCTATCACTGCTGCGTTTATGCCCCTGTACACACGCTTGATTCTCTTTCGGAGACATAGCAATCCATAGCGTTTAAGATAGTTACTAGTCAGGTACATTCTTAGGCGTTTAATATGGGGTGTTGAGTCCATTTCGTTGAGCAAGGAGTAGCTCTTATCTATTACATATTTGGCTTAAGGAAATTTATCTGTGCTCATTTCAATCTCTGGTTTTAGGCAGCACCCCAACTCACCTTTCCCCTTAGCAAGCATAAGTTGGTTTTCTAAATTTGAGACCCTGTTCTGTTTTGTAATTCAGTTCCTGTGTAGCCAAGTTTACATTCCGTGTATTAGTGATATCTTATGATGTTTCTTTTTCTGTGTGACTTATTTCAGTTAGAATCATCATACCTGAATCCACTCATTATGCTGCTACGGGCCTGATGACATAGATTTCATTGCTGAGTGATATTGCATTGTACGTAAGTACCACAACTTCTTTATCCGTATTTCACTTTCTGCAATATTCAACTTGTACTGTAAACGAGGTTCTTGTAAACAGAGCCGTCCCAAACTTTGGGGTGGCTGTGTCTTTTTGATTTTAATTTCCCTAAGCTGTAGGACCATAAGTGGAAGTGCCCTAGGCTCTGTTGCTTTGTTTTTTAGATGTTTCAGGAAACACCATACACTTCTCCCGAGTGGCTGTTGGCAATTTACATCCCGCCCATCAGCATAACAAGGCTCCCAGTTCTCCATGGCCTGTCCTGCCTTCTGGATTTTACACTTTTTTCAGATGGCCCTTTTGACCGGGGGGAAGTGAGACTTCATTGTAGTGCAGATTTCCTTTGCAAGCTTGCTTGGTTGGCCAAAAAGGGCGTATGCGTTTCTTCCTGAATATATTCAGGAAAAAACGCATACGCCCTTTTTGGCCAAGTGCATCATTGTGGACGTTCTGCCTCTTTTCCTATGCTTTCACTGCAATTCCAGTCTACCTCCTGAAATCGGTTTCTTGCAATTCTGCCCCGCTTTCAAGTCCTCTTGGCAGCCTTACTTCAGTATATTTTTGGACGATGGCTGTCATTTATAACTCTGCAGGTTTGTGAATTACAGTGCCCCTGAGCTCCTTTCTTCAACTCGCTTTCTTGTGACCTGGCCGCAACACCGCAGGATTGCTTCAGGCCCTAATCCGGTTCCGGCACGGCACGCTGAGCCTTTGGTTAATTCCTCTTCCTGGTGGGAAATGAGAGTTAAATTTGCCCGTCCAGACACCTCCAGCTAGTCTCTCATTGGTTCTCCCTATTCCTGTTCATCTTCCGCAGAAATTGCAAACTGGGCCAAACAGGAGGTTAAAGGCACTGACTCTCCAAGTCGGGAGAGTGTTAGTAAAGCGTCTGGAATGTTGCACCCGAGTACCAGGGGACGAGAACTGAGACATATTTGAACACGTCTCCCGATCACACGGTGGATCATACTCTGGGTTCCACATGCATGTTTTAGCTGAAGGAAGAATCCCTTAAACCTGGAGAGTTGAGACCCGTGGAATGGGTACCATGCAATATGACTTCAAAGGGTCTTCATTTGCTCACCGAACCTCTCCAATCCTATCACTGCTGCGTTTATGCCCCTGTACACACGCTTGATTCTCTTTCGGAGACATAGCAATCCATAGGTTTTAAGATACTTACTAGTCAGGTACATTCTTAGGCGTTTAATATGGGGTGTTGAGTCCATTTCGTTGAGCAAGGAGTAGCTCTTGTCTATTCTATATTTGGCTTCAGGAACTTTATCTGTGCTCATTTCAATCTCTGGTTTTAGGCAGAACCCCAACTCACCTTTCTCCTTAGCAAGAATAAGTTGGTTTTCTAAATTTGAGACCCTGTTCTGTTTTGTAATTCAGTTCCTGTGTAGCCAAGTTTACATTCCGTGTATTAGTGATATCTTATGATGATTCTTTTTCTGTGTGACTTATTTCAGTTAGAATCATCATACCTGAATCCACTCATTATGCTGCTATGGGCCTGATGAGATAGATTTCATTGCTGATTGATATTGCATTGTACGTAAGTACCACAACTTCTTTATCCATTACTCACTTTCTGCGATATTGAACTTGTACCGTAAACGAGGTTCTTGTAAACAGAGCCGTCCCAAACTTTGGGGTGGCTGTGTCTTTTTGATTTTAATTTCCCTAAGCTATAGGACCATAAGTGGAAGTGCACTAGGCTCTGTTGCTTTGTTTTTTAGATGTTTCAGGAAACACCATACACTTCTCCCGAGTGGCTGTTGGCAATTTGCATCCCGCCCATCAGCATAACAAGGCTCCCAGTTCTCCATGGCCTGTCCTGCCTTCTGGATTTTACACTTTTTTCAGATGGCCCTTTTGACCGGGGGGAAGTGAGACTTCATTGTAGTGCAGATTTCCTTTGCAAGCATGCTTGGTTGGCCAAAAAGGGCGTATGCGTTTTTTCCTGAATATATTCAGGAAAAAACGCATACGCCCTTTTTGGCCAAGTGCATCATTGTGGACGTTCTGCCTTTTTTCCTATGCTTTAACTGCAATTCCAGTCTACCTCCTGAAATCGGTTTCCTGCAATTCTGCCCCGCTTTCAAGTCCTCTTGGCAGCCTTACTTCAGTATATTTTTGGACGATAGCTGTCATTTGTAACTCTGCAGGTTTGTGAATTACAGTGCCCCTGAGCTCCTTTCTTCAACTCGCTTTCTTGTGAGCTGGTCGCAACACCGCAGGATTGCTTCAGGCCCTAATCTGGTTCCGGCACGGCACGCTGAGCCTTTGGTTAATTCCTCTTCCTGGTGGGAAATGAGAGTTAAATTTGCCCGTCCAGACACCTCCAGCTAGTCTCTCATTGGTTCTCCCTATTCCTGTTCATCTTCCGCAGAAATTGCAAACTGGGCCAAACAGGAGGTTAAAGGCACTGACTCTCCAAGTCGGGAGAGTGTTAGTAAAGCGTCTTGAATGTTGCACCCGAGTACCAGGGGACGAGAACTGAGACATATTTGAACACGTCTCCCGATCGCACAGTGGATCATACTCTGGGTTCCACATGCATGTTTTAGCTGAAGGAAGAATCCCTTAAACCTGGAGAGTTGAGACCCGTGGAATGGGTACCATGCAATATGACTTCAAAGGGTCTTCATTTGCTCACCGAACCTCTCCAATCCTATCACTGCTGCGTTTATGCCCCTGTACACACGCTTGATTCTCTTTCGGAGACATAGCAATCCATAGGTTTTAAGATACTTACTAGTCAGGTACATTCTTAGGCGTTTAATATGGGGTGTTGAGTCCATTTCGTTGAGCAAGGAGTAGCTCTTGTCTATTCTATATTTGGCTTAAGGAACTTTATCTGTGTTCATTTCAATCTCTGGTTTTAGGTAGCACCCCAACTCACCTTTACCCTTAGCAAGCATAAGTTGGTTTTCTAAATTTGAGACCCTGTTCTGTTTTGTAATTCAGTTCCTGTGTAGCCAAGTTTACATTCCGTGTATTAGTGATATCTTATGATGTTTCTTTTTCTGTGTGACTTATTTCAGTTAGAATCATCATACCTGAATCCACTCATTATGCTGCTACGGGCCTGATGACATAGATTTCATTGCTGAGTGATATTGCATTGTACGTAAGTACCACAACTTCTTTATCCATTACTCACTTTCTGCGATATTGAACTTGTACCGTAATCGAGGTTCTTGTAAACAGAGCCGTCCCAAACTTTGGGGTGGCTGTGTCTTTTTGATTTTAATTTCCCTAAGCTATAGGACCATAAGTGGAAGTGCCCTAGGCTCTGTTGCTTTGTTTTTTAGATGTTTCAGGAAACACCATACACTTCTCCCGAGTGGCTGTTGGCAATTTACATCCCGCCCATCAGCATAACAAGGCTCCCAGTTCTCCATGGCCTGTCCTGCCTTCTGGATTTTACACTTTTTTCAGATGGCCCTTTTGACAGGGGGGAAGTGAGACTTCATTGTAGTGCAGATTTCATTTGCAAGCATGCTTGGTTGGCCAAAAAGGTCGTATGCGTTTTTTCCTGAATATATTCAGGAAAAAACGCATACGCCCTTTTTGGCCAAGTGCATCATTGTGGACGTTCTGCCTCTTTTCCTATGCTTTAACTGCAATTCCAGTCTACCTCCTGAAATCGGTTTCCTGCAATTCTGCCCCGCTTTCAAGTCCTCTTGGCAGCCTTACTTCAGTATATTTTTGGACGATAGCTGTCATTTGTAACTCTGCAGGTTTGTGAATTACAGTGCCCCTGAGCTCCTTTCTTCAACTCGCTTTCTTGTGAGATGGTCGCAACACCGCAGGATTGCTTCAGGCCCTAATCTGGTTCCGGCACGGCACGCTGAGCCTTTGGTTAATTCCTCTTCCTGGTGGGAAATGAGAGTTAAATTTGCCCGTCCAGACACCTCCAGCTAGTCTCTCATTGGTTCTCCCTATTCCTGTTCATCTTCCGCAGAAATTGCAAACTGGGCCAAACAGGAGGTTAAAGGCACTGAATCTTCAAGTCGGGAGAGTGTTAGTAAAGCGTCTGGAATGTTGCACCCGAGTACCAGGGGACGAGAACTGAGACATATTTGAACACGTCTCCCGATCGCACGGTGGATCATACTCTGGGTTCCACATGCATGTTTTAGCTGAAGGAAGAATCCCTTAAACCTGGAGAGTTGAGACCCGTGGAATGGGTACCATGCAATATGACTTCAAAGGGTCTTCATTTGCTCACCGAACCTCTCCAATCCTATCACTGCTGCGTTTATGCCCCTGTACACACGCTTGATTCTCTTTCGGAGACATAGCAATCCATAGGTTTTAAGATACTTACTAGTCAGGTACATTCTTAGGCGTTTAATATGGGGTGTTGAGTCCATTTCGTTGAGCAAGGAGTAGCTCTTGTCTATTCCATATTTGGCTTAAGGAACTTTATCTGTGTTCATTTCAATCTCTGGTTTTAGGCAGCACCCCAACTCACCTTTCCCCTTAGCAAGCATAAGTTGGTTTTCTAAATTTGAGACCCTGTTCTGTTTTGTATTTCTGTTCCTGTGTAGCCAAGTTTACATTCCGTGTATTAGTGATATCTTATGATGTTTCTTTTTCTGTGTGACTTATTTCAGTTAGAATCATCATACCTGAATCCCCTCATTATGCTGCTACGGGCCTGATGACATAGATTTCATTGCTGAGTGATATTGCATTGTACGTAAGTACCACAACTTCTTTATCCATTACTCACTTTCTGCGATATTGAACTTGTACCGTAAACGAGGTTCTTGTAAACAGAGCCGTCCCAAACTTTGGGGTGGCTGTGTCTTTTTGATTTTAATTTCCCTAAGCTATAGGACCATTAGTGGAAGTGCCCTAGGCTCTGTTGCTTTGGTTTTTAGATGTTTCAGGAAACACCATACACTTCTCCCGAGTGGCTGTTGGCAATTTACATCCCGCCCATCAGCATAACAAGGCTCCCAGTTCTCCATGGCCTGTCCTGCCTTCTGGATTTTACACTTTTTTCAGATGGCCCTTTTGACCGGGGGGAAGTGAGACTTCATTGTAGTGCAGATTTCCTTTGCAAGCTTGCTTGGTTGGCCAAAAAGGGCGTATGCGTTTTTTCCTGAATATATTCAGGAAAAAACGCATACGCCCTTTTTGGCCAAGTGCATCATTGTGGACGTTCTGCCTCTTTTCCTATGCTTTAACTGCAATTCCAGTCTACCTCCTGAAATCGGTTTCCTGCAATTCTGCCCCGCTTTCAAGTCCTCTTGGCAGCCTTACTTCAGTATATTTTTGGACGATAGCTGTCATTTATAACTCTGCAGGTTTGTGAATTACAGTGCCCCTGAGCTCCTTTCTTCAACTCGCTTTCTTGTGAGATGGTCGCAACACCGCAGGATTGCTTCAGGCCCTAATCTGGTTCCTGCACGGCACGCTGAGCCTTTGGTTAATTCCTCTTCCTGGTGGGAAATGAGAGTTAAATTTGCCCGTCCAGACACCTCCAGCTAGTCTCTCATTGGTTCTCCCTATTCCTGTTAATCTTCCGCAGAAATTGCAAACTGGGCCAAACAGGAGGTTAAAGGCACTGACTCTCCAAGTCGGGAGAGTGTTAGTAAAGCGTCTGGAATGTTGCACCCGAGTACCAGGGGACGAGAACTGAGACATATTTGAACACGTCTCCCGATCGCACGGTGGATCATACTCTGGGTTCCACATGCATGTTTTAGCTGAAGGAAGAATCCCTTAAACCTGGAGAGTTGAGACCCGTGGAATGGGTACCATGCAATATGACTTCAAAGGGTCTTCATTTGCTCACCGAACCTCTCCAATCCTATCACTGCTGCGTTTATGCCCCTGTACACACGCTTGATTCTCTTTCGGAGACATAGCAATCCATAGGTTTTAAGATACTTACTAGTCAGGTACATTCTTAGGCGTTTAATATGGGGTGTTGAGTCCATTTCGTTGAGCAAGGAGTAGCTCTTGTCTATTCCATATTTGGCTTAAGGAACTTTATCTGTGTTCGTTTCAATCTCTGGTTTTAGGCAGCACCCCAACTCACCTTTCCCCTTAGCAAGCATAAGTTGGTTTTCTAAATTTGAGACCCTGTTCTGTTTTGTAATTCAGTTCCTGTGTAGCCAAGTTTACATTCCGTGTATTAGTGATATCTTATGATGTTTCTTTTTCTGTGTGACTTATCTCAGTTAGAATCATCATACCTGAATCCCCTCATTATGCTGCTACAGGCCTGATGACATAGATTTCATTGCTGAGTGATATTGCATTGTACATAAGTACCACAACTTCTTTATCCATTACTCACTTTCTGCGATATTGAACTTGTACCGTAAACGAGGTTCTTGTAAACAGAGCCGTCCCAAACTTTGGGGTGGCTGTGTCTTTTTGATTTTAATTTCCCTAAGCTATAGGACCATAAGTGGAAGTGCCCTAGGCTCTGTTGCTTTGTTTTTTAGATGTTTCAGGAAACACCATACACTTCTCCCGAGTGGCTGTTGGCAATTTACATCCCGCCCATCAGCATAACAAGGCTCCCAGTTCTCCATGGCCTGTCCTGCCTTCTGGATTTTACACTTTTTTCAGATGGCCCTTTTGACCGGGGGGAAGTGAGACTTCATTGTAGTGCAGATTTCCTTTGCAAGCTTGCTTGGTTGGCCAAAAAGGGCGTATGCGTTTTTTCCTGAATATATTCAGGAAAAAACGCATACGCCCTTTTTGGCCAAGTGCATCATTGTGGACGTTCTGCCTCTTTTCCTATGCTTTAACTGCAATTCCAGTCTACCTCCTGAAATCGGTTTCCTGCAATTCTGCCCCGCTTTCAAGTCCTCTTGGCAGCCTTACTTCAGTATATTTTTGGACGATAGCTGTCATTTATAACTCTGCAGGTTTGTGAATTACAGTGCCCCTGAGCTCCTTTCTTCAACTCGCTTTCTTGTGAGATGGTCGCAACACCGCAGGATTGCTTCAGGCCCTAATCTGGTTCCGGCACGGCACGCTGAGCCTTTGGTTAATTCCTCTTCCTGGTGGGAAATGAGAGTTAAATTTGCCCGTCCAGACACCTCCAGCTAGTCTCTCATTGGTTCTCCCTATTCCTGTTCATCTTCCGTAGAAATTGCAAACTGGGCCAAACAGGAGGTTAAAGGCACTGACTCTCCAAGTCGGGAGAGTGTTAGTAAAGCGTCTGGAATGTTGCACCCGAGTACCAGGGGACGAGAACTGAGACATATTTGAACACGTCTCCCGATCGCACGGTGGATCATACTCTGGGTTCCACATGCATGTTTTAGCTGAAGGAAGAATCCCTTAAACCTGGAGAGTTGAGACCCGTGGAATGGGTACCATGCAATATGACTTCAAAGGGTCTTCATTTGCTCACCGAACCTCTCCAATCCTATCACTGCTGCGTTTATGCCCCTGTACACACGCTTGATTCTCTTTCGGAGACATAACAATCCATAGGTTTTAAGATACTTACTAGTCAGGTACATTCTTAGGCGTTTAATATGGGGTGTTGAGTCCATTTCGTTGAGCAAGGAGTAGCTCTTGTCTATTCCATATTTGGCTTAAGGAACTTTATCTGTGTTCATTTCAATCTCTGGTTTTAGGCAGCACCCCAACTCACCTTTCCCCTTAGCAAGCATAAGTTGGTTTTCTAAATTTGAGACCCTGTTCTGTTTTGTAATTCAGTTCCTGTGTAGCCAAGTTTACATTCCGTGTATTAGTGATATCTTATGATGTTTCTTTTTCTGTGTGACTTATCTCAGTTAGAATCATCATACCTGAATCCCCTCATTATGCTGCTACGGGCCTGATGACATAGATTTCATTGCTGAGTGATATTGCATTGTACGTAAGTACCACAACTTCTTTATCCATTACTCACTTTCTGCGATATTGAACTTGTACCGTAAACGAGGTTCTTGTAAACAGAGCCGTCCCAAACTTTGGGGTGGCTGTGTCTTTTTGATTTTAATTTCCCTAAGCTATAGGACCATAAGTGGAAGTGCCCTAGGCTCTGTTGCTTTGTTTTTTAGATGTTTCAGGAAACACCATACACTTCTCCCGAGTGGCTGTTGGCAATTTACATCCCGCCCATCAGCATAACAAGGCTCCCAGTTCTCCATGGCCTGTCCTGCCTTCTGGATTTTACACTTTTTTCAGATGGCCCTTTTGACCGGGGGGAAGTGAGACTTCATTGTAGTGCAGATTTCCTTTGCAAGCTTGCTTGGTTGGCCAAAAAGTTCGTATGCATTTTTTCCTGAATATATTCAGGAAAAAACGCATACGCCCTTTTTGGCCAAGTGCATCATTGTGGACGTTCTGCCTCTTTTCCTATGCTTTAACTGCAATTCCAGTCTACCTCCTGAAATCGGTTTCCTGCAATTCTGCCCCGCTTTCAAGTCCTCTTGGCAGCCTTACTTCAGTATATTTTTGGACGATAGCTGTCATTTATAACTCTGCAGGTTTGTGAATTACAGTGCCCCTGAGCTCCTTTCTTCAACTCGCTTTCTTGTGAGATGGTCGCAACACCGCATGATTGCTTCAGGCCCTAATCTGGTTCCGGCACGGCACGCTGAGCCTTTGGTTAATTCCTCTTCCTGGTGGGAAATGAGAGTTAAATTTGCCCGTCCAGACACCTCCAGCTAGTCTCTCATTGGTTCTCCCTATTCCTGTTCATCTTCCGCAGAAATTGCAAACTGGGCCAAACAGGAGGTTAAAGGCATTGAATCTTCAAGTCGGGAGAGTGTTAGTAAAGCGTCTGGAATGTTGCACCCGAGTACCAGGGGACGAGAACTGAGACATATTTGAACACGTCTCCCGATCGCACGGTGGATCATACTCTGGGTTCCACATGCATGTTTTAGCTGAAGGAAGAATCCCTTAAACCTGGAGAGTTGAGACCCGTGGAATGGGTACCATGCAATATGACTTCAAAGGGTCTTCATTTGCTCACCGAACCTCTCCAATCCTATCACTGCTGCGTTTATGCCCCTGTACACACGCTTGATTCTCTTTCGGAGACATAGCAATCTGTAGGTTTTAAGATACTTACTAGTCAGGTACATTCTTAGGCGTTTAATATGAGGTGTTGAGTCCATTTCGTTGAGCAAGGTGTAGCTCTTGTCTATTACATATTTGGCTTAAGGAACTTTATCTGTGCTCATTTCAATCTCTGGTTTTAGGCAGCACCCCAACTCACCTTTCCCCTTAGCAAGCATAAGTTGGTTTTCTAAATTTGAGACCCTGTTCTGTTTTGTATTTCAGTTCCTGTGTAGCCAAGTTTACATTCCGTATATTAGTGATATCTTATGATGTTTCTTTTTCTGTGTGACTTATTTCAGTTAGAATCATCATACCTGAATCCACTCATTATGCTGCTACGGGCCTGATGACATAGATTTCATTGCTGAGTGATATTGCATTGTACGTAAGTACCACAACTTCTTTATCCATTACTCACTTTCTGCGATATTGAACTTGTACCGTAAACGAGGTTCTTGTAAACAGAGCCGTCCCAAACTTTGGGGTGGCTGTGTCTTTTTGATTTTAATTTCCCTAAGCTATAGGACCATAAGTGGAAGTGCCCTAGGCTCTGTTGCTTTGTTTTTTAGATGTTTCAGGAAACACCATACACTTCTCCCGAGTGGCTGTTGGCAATTTACATCCCGCCCATCAGCATAACAAGGCTCCCAGTTCTCCATGGCCTGTCCTGCCTTCTGGATTTTACACTTTTTTCAGATGGCCCTTTTGACCGGGGGGAAGTGAGACTTCATTGTAGTGCAGATTTCCTTTGCAAGCTTGCTTGGTTGGCCAAAAAGGGCGTATGCGTTTTTTCCTGAATATATTCAGGAAAAAACGCATACGCCCTTTTTGGCCAAGTGCATCATTGTGGACGTTCTGCCTCTTTTCCTATGCTTTAACTGCAATTCCAGTCTACCTCCTGAAATCGGTTTCCTGCAATTCTGCCCCGCTTTCAAGTCCTCTTGGCAGCCTTACTTCAGTATATTTTTGGACGATAGCTGTCATTTATAACTCTGCAGGTTTGTGAATTACAGTGCCCCTGAGCTCCTTTCTTCAACTCGCTTTCTTGTGAGATGGTCGCAACACCGCATGATTGCTTCAGGCCCTAATCTGGTTCCGGCACGGCACGCTGAGCCTTTGGTTAATTCCTCTTCCTGGTGGGAAATGAGAGTTAAATTTGCCCGTCCAGACACCTCCAGCTAGTCTCTCATTGGTTCTCCCTATTCCTGTTAATCTTCCGTAGAAATTGCAAACTGGGCCAAACAGGAGGTTAAAGGCACTGACTCTCCAAGTCGGGAGAGTGTTAGTAAAGGGTCTGGAATGTTGCACCCGAGTACCAGGGGACGAGAACTGAGACATATTTGAACACGTCTCCCGATCGCACGGTGGATCATACTCTGGGTTCCACATGCATGTTTTAGCTGAAGGAAGAATCCCTTAAACCTGGAGAGTTGAGACCCGTGGAATGGGTACCATGCAATATGACTTCAAAGGGTCTTCATTTGCTCACCGAACCTCTCCAATCCTATCACTGCTGCGTTTATGCCCCTGTACACACGCTTGATTCTCTTTCGGAGACATAGCAATCCATAGGTTTTAAGATACTTACTAGTCAGGTACATTCTTAGGCGTTTAATATGGGGTGTTGAGTCCATTTCGTTGAGCAAGGAGTAGCTCTTGTCTATTCCATATTTGGCTTAAGGAACTTTATCTGTGTTCATTTCAATCTCTGGTTTTAGGCAGCACCCCAACTCACCTTTCCCCTTAGCAAGCATAAGTTGGTTTTCTAAATTTGAGACCCTGTTCTGTTTTGTAATTCAGTTCCTGTGTAGCCAAGTTTACATTCCGTGTATTAGTGATATCTTATGATGTTTCTTTTTCTGTGTGACTTATCTCAGTTAGAATCATCATACCTGAATCCCCTCATTATGCTGCTACGGGCCTGATGACATAGATTTCATTGCTGAGTGATATTGCATTGTACGTAAGTACCACAACTTCTTTATCCATTACTCACTTTCTGCGATATTGAACTTGTACCGTAAACGAGGTTCTTGTAAACAGAGCCGTCCCAAACTTTGGGGTGGCTGTGTCTTTTTGATTTTAATTTCCCTAAGCTATAGGACCATAAGTGGAAGTGCCCTTGGCTCTGTTGCCTTGGTTTTTAGATGTTTCAGGAAACACCATACACTTCTCCCGAGTGGCTGTTGGCAATTTACATCCCGCCCATCAGCATAACAAGGCTCCCAGTTCTCCATGGCCTGTCCTGCCTTCTGGATTTTACACTTTTTTCAGATGGCCCTTTTGACCGGGGGGAAGTGAGACTTCATTGTAGTGCAGATTTCCTTTGCAAGCTTGCTTGGTTGGCCAAAAAGGGCGTATGCGTTTTTTCCTGAATATATTCAGGAAAAAACGCATACGCCCTTTTTGGCCAAGTGCATCATTGTGGACGTTCTGCCTCTTTTCCTATGCTTTAACTGCAATTCCAGTCTACCTCCTGAAATCGGTTTCTTGCAATTCTGCCCCGCTTTCAAGTCCTCTTGGCAGCCTTACTTCAGTATATTTTTGGACGATAGCTGTCATTTATAACTCTGCAGGTTTGTGAATTACAGTGCCCCTGAGCTCCTTTCTTCAACTCGCTTTCTTGTGAACTGGCCGCAACACTGCAGGATTGCTTCAGGCCCTAATCTGGTTCCGGCACGGCACGCTGAGCCTTTGGTTAATTCCTCTTCCTGGTGGGAAATGAGAGTTAAATTTGCCCGTCCAGACACCTCCAGCTAGTCTCTCATTGGTTCTTCCTATTCCTGTTCATCTTCCGCAGAAATTGCAAACTGGGCCAAACAGGAGGTTAAAGGCACTGAATCTTCAAGTCGGGAGAGTGTTAGTAAAGCGTCTGGAATGTTGCACCCGAGTACCAGGGGACGAGAACTGAGACATATTTGAACACGTCTCCCGATCGCACGGTGGATCATACTCTGGGTTCCACATGCATGTTTTAGCTGAAGGAAGAATCCCTTAAACCTGGAGAGTTGAGACCCGTGGAATGGGTACCATGCAATATGACTTCAAAGGGTCTTCATTTGCTCACCGAACCTCTCCAATCCTATCACTGCTGCGTTTATGCCCCTGTACACACGCTTGATTCTCTTTCGGAGACATAGCAATCTGTAGGTTTTAAGATACTTACTAGTCAGGTACATTCTTAGGCGTTTAATATGAGGTGTTGCGTCCATTTCGTTGAGCAAGGTGTAGCTCTTGTCTATTACATATTTGGCTTAAGGAACTTTATCTGTGCTCATTTCAATCTCTGGTTTTAGGCAGCACCCCAACTCACCTTTCCCCTTAGCAAGCATAAGTTGGTTTTCTAAATTTGAGACCCTGTTCTGTTTTGTATTTCAGTTCCTGTGTAGCCAAGTTTACATTCCGTGTATTAGTGATATCTTATGATGTTTCTTTTTCTGTGTGACTTATTTCAGTTAGAATCATCATACCTGAATCCACTCATTATGCTGCTACGGGCCTGATGACATAGATTTCATTGCTGAGTGATATTGCATTGTACGTAAGTACCACAACTTCTTTATCCATTACTCACTTTCTGCGATATTGAACTTGTACCGTAAACGAGGTTCTTGTAAACAGAGCCGTCCCAAACTTTGGGGTGGCTGTGTCTTTTTGATTTTAATTTCCCTAAGTTATAGGACCATAAGTGGAAGTGCCCTAGGCTCTGTTGCTTTGGTTTTTAGATGTTTCAGGAAACACCATACACTTCTCCCGAGTGGCTGTTGGCAATTTACATCCCGCCCATCAGCATAACAAGGCTCCCAGTTCTCCATGGCCTGTCCTGCCTTCTGGATTTTACACTTTTTTCAGATGGCCCTTTTGACCGGGGGGAAGTGAGACTTCATTGTAGTGCAGATTTCCTTTGCAAGCTTGCTTGGTTGGCCAAAAAGGGCGTATGCGTTTTTTCCTGAATATATTCAGGAAAAAACGCATACGTCCTTTTTGGCCAAGTGCATCATTGTGGACGTTCTGCCTCTTTTCCTATGCTTTAACTGCAATTCCAGTCTACCTCCTGAAATCGGTTTCCTGCAATTCTGCCCCGCTTTCAAGTCCTCTTGGCAGCCTTACTTCAGTATATTTTTGGACGAGAGCTGTCATTTATAACTCTGCAGGTTTGTGAATTACAGTGCCCCTGAGCTCCTTTCTTCAACTCGCTTTCTTGTGAGATGGTCGCAACACCGCAGGATTGCTTCAGGCCCTAATCTGGTTCCGGCACGGCACGCTGAGCCTTTGGTTAATTCCTCTTCCTGGTGGGAAATGAGAGTTAAATTTGCCCGTCCAGACACCTCCAGCTAGTCTCTCATTGGTTCTCCCTATTCCTGTTCATCTTCCGCAGAAATTGCAAACTGGGCCAAACAGGAGGTTAAAGGCACTGACTCTCCAAGTCGGGAGAGTGTTAGTAAAGCGTCTGGAATGTTGCACCCGAGTACCAGGGGACGAGAACTGAGACATATTTGAACACGTCTCCCGATCGCACGGTGGATCATACTCTGGGTTCCACATGCATGTTTTAGCTGAAGGAAGAATCCCTTAAACCTGGAGAGTTGAGACCCGTGGAATGGGTACCATGCAATATGACTTCAAAGGGTCTTCATTTGCTCACCGAACCTCTCCAATCCTATCACTGCTGCGTTTATGCCCCTGTACACACGCTTGATTCTCTTTCGGAGACATAGCAATCCATAGGTTTTAAGATACTTACTAGTCAGGTACATTCTTAGGCGTTTAATATGGGGTGTTGAGTCCATTTCGTTGAGCAAGGAGTAGCTCTTGTCTATTCCATATTTGGCTTAAGGAACTTTATCTGTGTTCATTTCAATCTCTGGTTTTAGGCAGCACCCCAACTCACCTTTACCCTTAGCAAGCATAAGTTGGTTTTCTAAATTTGAGACCCTGTTCTGTTTTGTAATTCACTTCCTGTGTATTCAAGTTTACATTCCGTGTATTAGTGATATCTTATGATGTTTCTTTTTCTGTGTGACTTATCTCAGTTAGAATCATCATACCTGAATCCCCTCATTATGCTGCTACAGGCCTGATGACATAGATTTCATTGCTGAGTGATATTGCATTGTACATAAGTACCACAACTTCTTTATCCATTACTCACTTTCTGCGATATTGAACTTGTACCGTAAACGAGGTTCTTGTAAACAGAGCCATCCCAAACTTTGGGGTGGCTGTGTCTTTTTGATTTTAATTTCCCTAAGCTATAGGACCATAAGTGGAAGTGCCCTAGGCTCTGTTGCTTTGTTTTTTAGATGTTTCAGGAAACACCATACACTTCTCCCGAGTGGCTGTTGGCAATTTACATCCCGCCCATCAGCATAACAAGGCTCCCAGTTCTCCATGGCCTGTCCTGCCTTCTGGATTTTACACTTTTTTCAGATGGCCCTTTTGACCGGGGGGAAGTGAGACTTCATTGTAGTGCAGATTTCCTTTGCAAGCTTGCTTGGTTGGCCAAAAAGGGCGTATGCGTTTTTTCCTGAATATATTCAGGAAAAAACGCATACGCCCTTTTTGGCCAAGTGCATCATTGTGGACGTTCTGCCTCTTTTCCTATGCTTTAACTGCAATTCCAGTCTACTTCCTGAAATCGGTTTCTTGCAATTCTGCCCCGCTTTCAAGTCCTCTTGGCAGCCTTACTTCAGTATATTTTTGGACGATAGCTGTCATTTATAACTCTGCAGGTTTGTGAATTACAGTGCCCCTGAGCTCCTTTCTTCAACTCGCTTTCTTGTGAGATGGTCGCAACACCGCAGGATTGCTTCAGGCCCTAATCTGGTTCCGGCACGGCACGCTGAGCCTTTGGTTAATTCCTCTTCCTGGTGGGAAATGAGAGTTAAATTTGCCCGTCCAGACACCTCCAGCTAGTCTCTCATTGGTTCTCCCTATTCCTGTTAATCTTCCGCAGAAATTGCAAACTGGGCCAAACAGAAGGTTAAAGGCACTGACTCTCCAAGTCGGGAGAGTGTTAGTAAAGCGTCTGGAATGTTGCACCTGAGTACCAGGGGACGAGAACTGAGACATATTTGAACACGTCTCCCGATCGCACGGTGGATCATACTCTGGGTTCCACGTGCATGTTTTAGCTGAAGGAAGAATCCCTTAAACCTGGAGAGTTGAGACCCGTGGAATGGGTACCATGCAATATGACTTCAAACGGTCTTCATTTGCTCACCGAACCTCTCCAATCCTATCACTTCTGCGTTTATGCCCCTGTACACACGCTTGATTCTCTTTCGGAGACATAGCAATCCATAGGTTTTAAGATACTTACTAGTCAGGTACATTCTTAGGCGTTTAATATGGGGTGTTGAGTCCATTTCGTTGAGCAAGGAGTAGCTCTTGTCTATTCCATATTTGGCTTAAGGAACTTTATCTGTGTTCATTTCAATCTCTGGTTTTAGGCAGCACCCCAACTCACCTTTCCCCTTAGCAAGCATAAGTTGGTTTTCTAAATTTGAGACCCTGTTCTGTTTTGTAATTCAGTTCCTGTGTAGCCAAGTTTACATTCCGTGTATTAGTGATATCTTATGATGTTTCTTTTTATGTGTGACTTATTTCAGTTAGAATCATCATACCTGAATCCCCTCATTATGCTGCTACGGGCCTGATGACATAGATTTCATTGCTGAGTGATATTGCATTGTACATAAGTACCACAACTTCTTTATCCATTACTCACTTTCTGCGATATTGAACTTGTACCGTAAACGAGGTTCTTGTAAACAGAGCCGTCCCAAACTTTTGGGTGGCTGTGTCTTTTTGATTTTAATTTCCCTAAGCTATAGGACCATAAGTGGAAGTGTCCTAGGCTCTGTTGCTTTGTTTTTTAGATGTTTCAGGAAACACCATACACTTCTCCCGAGTGGCTGTTGGCAATTTACATCCCGCCCATCAGCATAACAAGGCTCCCAGTTCTCCATGGCCTGTCCTGCCTTCTGGATTTTACACTTTTTTCAGATGGCCCTTTTGACCGGGGGGAAGTGAGACTTCATTGTAGTGCAGATTTCCTTTGCAAGCTTGCTTGGTTGGCCAAAAAGGGCGTATGCGTTTTTTCCTGAATATATTCAGGAAAAAACGCATACGCCCTTTTTGGCCAAGTGCATCATTGTGGACGTTCTGCCTCTTTTCCTATGCTTTAACTGCAATTCCAGTCTACTTCCTGAAATCGGTTTCTTGCAATTCTGCCCCGCTTTCAAGTCCTCTTGGCAGCCTTACTTCAGTATATTTTTGGACGATAGCTGTCATTTATAACTCTGCAGGTTTGTGAATTACAGTGCCCCTGAGCTCCTTTCTTCAACTCGCTTTCTTGTGAGCTGGCCGCAACACCGCAGGATTGCTTCAGGCCCTAATCTGGTTCCGGCACGGCACGCTGAGCCTTTGGTTAATTCCTCTTCCTGGTGGGAAATGAGAGTTAAATTTGCCCGTCCAGACACCTCCAGCTAGTCTCTCATTGGTTCTCCCTATTCCTGTTCATCTTCCGCAGAAATTGCAAACTGGGCCAAACAGGAGGTTAAAGGCACTGACTCTCCAAGTCGGGAGAGTGTTAGTAAAGCGTCTGGAATGTTGCACCCGAGTACCAGGGGACGAGAACTGAGACATATTTGAACACGTCTCCCGATCACACGGTTGATCATACTCTGGGTTCCACATGCATGTTTTAGCTGAAGGAAGAATCCCTTAAACCTGGAGAGTTGAGACCCGTGGAATGGGTACCATGCAATATGACTTCAAAGGGTCTTCATTTGCTCACTGAACCTCTCCAATCCTATCACTGCTGCGTTTATGCCCCAGTACACACGCTTGATTCTCTTTCGGAGACATAGCAATCCATAGCGTTTAAGATAGTTACTAGTCAGGTACATTCTTAGGCGTTTAATATGGGGTGTTGAGTCCATTTCGTTGAGCAAGGAGTAGCTCTTGTCTATTCTATATTTGGCTTAAGGTACTTTATCTGTGTTCATTTCAATCTCTGGTTTTAGGCAGCACCCCAACTCACCTTTACCCTTAGCAAGCATAAGTTGGTGTTCTAAATTTGAGACCCTGTTCTGTTTTGTAATTCAGTTCCTGTGTAGCCAAGTTTACATTCCGTGTATTAGTGATATCTTATGATGTTTCCTTTTCTGTGTGACTTATTTCAGTTAGAATCATCATACCTGAATCCACTCATTATGCTGCTACGGGCCTGATGACATAGATTTCATTGCTGAGTGATATTGCATTGTACGTAAGTACCACAACTTCTTTATCCATTACTCACTTTCTGCGATATTGAACTTGTACCGTAAACGAGGTTCTTGTAAACAGAGCCGTCCCAAACTTTGGGGTGTCTGTGTCTTTTTTATTTTAATTTCCCTAAGCTATAGGACCATAAGTGGAAGTGCCCTAGGCTCTGTTGCTTTGTTTTTTAGATGTTTCAGGAAACACCATACACTTCTCCGGAGTGGCTCTTGGCAATTTACATCCCGCCCATCAGCATAACAAGGCTCCCAGTTCTCCATGGCCTGTCCTGCCTTCTGGATTTTACACTTTTTTCAGATGGCCCTTTTGACCGGGGGGAAGTGAGACTTCATTGTAGTGCAGATTTCCTTTGCAAGCTTGCTTGGTTGGCCAAAAAGGGCGTATGCGTTTTTTCCTGAATATATTCAGGAAAAAACGCATACGCCCTTTTTGGCCAAGTGCATCATTGTGGACGTTCTGCCTCTTTTCCTATGCTTTCACTGCAATTCCAGTCTACCTCCTGAAATCGGTTTCCTGCAATTCTGCCCCGCTTTCAAGTCCTCTTGGCAGCCTTACTTCAGTATATTTTTGGACGATAGCTGTCATTTGTAACTCTGCAGGTTTGTGAATTACAGTGCCCCTGAGCTCCTTTCTTCAACTCGCTTTCTTGTGAGCTGGTCGCAACACCGCAGGATTGCTTCAGGCCCTAATCTGGTTCCGGCACGGCACGCTGAGCCTTTGGTTAATTCCTCTTCCTGGTGGGAAATGAGAGTTAAATTTGCCCGTCCAGACACCTCCAGCTAGTCTCTCATTGGTTCTCCCTATTCCTGTTCATCTTCCGCAGAAATTGCAAACTGGGCCAAACAGGAGGTTAAAGGCACTGACTCTCCAAGTCGGGAGAGTGTTAGTAAAGTGTCTGGAATGTTGCACCCGAGTACCAGGGGACGAGAACTGAGACATATTTGATCACGTCTCCCGATCGCACGGTGGATCATACTCTGGGTTCCACATGCATGTTTTAGCTGAAGGAAGAATCCCTTAAACCTGGAGAGTTGAGACCCGTGGAATGGGTACCATGCAATATGACTTCAAAGGGTCTTCATTTGCTCACCGAACCTCTCCAATGCTATCACTGCTGGTTTATGCCCCTGTACACACGCTTGATTCTCTTTCGGAGACATAGCAATCCATAGGTTTTAAGATACTTACTAGTCAGGTACATTCTTAGGCGTTTAATATGGGGTGTTGAGTCCATTTCGTTGAGCAAGGAGTAGCTCTTGTCTATTCTATATTTGGCTTAAGGAACCTTATCTGTGCTCATTTCAATCTCTGGTTTTAGGCAGCACCCCAACTCACCTTTCTCCTTAGCAAGAATAAGTTGGTTTTCTAAATTTGAGACCCTGTTCTGTTTTGTAATTCAGTTCCTGTGTAGCCAAGTTTACATTCCGTGTATTAGTGATATCTTATGATGTTTCTTTCTCTGTGTGACTTATTTCAGTTAGAATCATCATACCTGAATCCACTCATTATGCTGCTATGGGCCTGATGAGATAGACTTCATTGCTGAGTGATATTGCATTGTACGTAAGTACCACAACTTCTTTATCCATTACTCACTTTCTGCGATATTGAACTTGTACCGTAAACGAGGTTCTTGTAAACAGAGCCGTCCCAAACTTTGGGGTGGCTGTGTCTTTTTGATTTTAATTTCCCTAAGCTATAGGACCATAAGTGGAAGTGCCCTAGGCTCTGTTGCTTTGTTTTTTAGATGTTTCAGGAAACACCATACACTTCTCCCGAGTGGCTGTTGGCAATTTACATCCCGCCCATCAGCATAACAAGGCTCCCAGTTCTCCATGGCCTGTCCTGCCTTCTGGATTTTACACTTTTTTCAGATGGCCCTTTTGACCGGGGGGAAGTGAGACTTCATTGTAGTGCAGATTTCCTTTGCAAGCATGCTTGGTTGGCCAAAAAGGTCGTATGCGTTTTTTCCTGAATATATTCAGGAAAAAACGCATACGCCCTTTTTGGCCAAGTGCATCATTGTGGACGTTCTGCCTCTTTTCCTATGCTTTAACTGCAATTCCAGTCTACCTCCTGAAATCGGTTTCCTGCAATTCTGCCCCGCTTTCAAGTCCTCTTGGCAGCCTTACTTCAGTATATTTTTGGACGATAGCTGTCATTTATAACTCTGCAGGTTTGTGAATTACAGTGCCCCTGAGCTCCTTTCTTCAACTCGCTTTCTTGTGAGATGGTCGCAACACCGCAGGATTGCTTCAGGCCCTAATCTGGTTCCGGCACGGCACGCTGAGCCTTTGGTTAATTCCTCTTCCTGGTGGGAAATGAGAGTTTAATTTGCCCGTCCAGACACCTCCAGCTAGTCTCTCATTGGTTCTCCCTATTCCTGTTCATCTTCCGCAGAAATTGCAAACTGGGCCAAACAGGAGGTTAAAGGCACTGACTCTCCAAGTCGGGAGAGTGTTAGTAAAGCGTCTGGAATGTTGCACCCGAGTACCAGGGGACGAGAACTGAGACATATTTGAACACGTCTCCCGATCGCACGGTGGATCATACTCTGGGTTCCACATGCATGTTTTAGCTGAAGGAAGAATCCCTTAAACCTGGAGAGTTGAGACCCGTGGAATGGGTACCATGCAATATGACTTCAAAGGGTCTTCATTTGCTCACCGAACCTCTCCAATCCTATCACTGCTGCGTTTATGCCCCTGTACACATGCTTGATTCTCTTTCGGAGACATAGCAATCCATAGGTTTTAAGATACTTACTAGTCAGGTACATTCTTAGGCGTTTAATATGGGGTGTTGAGTCCATTTCGTTGAGCAAGGAGTAGCTCTTGTCTATTCCATATTTGGCTTAAGGAACTTTATCTGTGTTCATTTCAATCTCTGGTTTTAGGCAGCACCCCAACTCACCTTTACCCTTAGCAAGCATAAGTTGGTTTTCTAAATTTGAGACCCTGTTCTGTTTTGTAATTCAGTTCCTGTGTAGCCAAGTTTACATTCCGTGTATTAGTGATATCTTATGATGTTTCTTTTTCTGTGTGACTTATTTCAGTTAGAATCATCATACCTGAATCCACTCATTATGCTGCTACGGGCCTGATGACATAGATTTCATTGCTGAGTGATATTGCATTGTACGTAAGTACCACAACTTCTTTATCCATTACTCACTTTCTGCAATATTGAACTTGTACCGTAAACGAGGTTCTTGTAAACAGAGCCGTCCCAAACTTTGGGGTGGCTGTGTCTTTTTGATTTTAATTTCCCTAAGCTATAGGACCATAAGTGGAAGTGGTCTTGGCTCTGTTGCCTTGGTTTTTAGATGTTTCAGGAAACACCATACACGTCTCCCGAGTGGCTGTTGGCAATTTACATCCCGCCCATCAGCATAACAAGGCTCCCAGTTCTCCATGGCCTGTCCTGCCTTCTGGATTTTACACTTTTTTCAGATGGCCCTTTTGACCGGGGGGAAGTGAGACTTCATTGTAGTGCAGATTTCCTTTGCAAGCTTGCTTGGTTGGCCAAAAAGGGCGTATGCGTTTTTTCCTGAATATATTCAGGAAAAAACGCATACGCCCTTTTTGGCCAAGTGCATCATTGTGGACGTTCTGCCTCTTTTCCTATGCTTTAACTGCAATTCCAGTCTACCTCCTGAAATCGGTTTCTTGCAATTCTGCCCCGCTTTCAAGTCCTCTTGGCAGCCTTACTTCAGTATATTTTTGGACGATAGCTGTCATTTATAACTCTGCAGGTTTGTGAATTACAGTGCCCCTGAGCTCCTTTCTTCAACTCGCTTTCTTGTGAGCTGGCCGCAACACCGCAGGATTGCTTCAGGCCCTAATCTGGTTCCGGCACGGCACGCTGAGCCTTTGGTTAATTCCTCTTCCTGGTGGGAAATGAGAGTTAAATTTGCCCGTCCAGACACCTCCAGCTAGTCTCTCATTGGTTCTCCCTATTCCTGTTCATCTTCCGCAGAATTTGCAAACTGGGCCAAAGAGGAGGTTAAAGGCACTGACTCTCCAAGTCAGGAGAGTGTTAGTAAAGCGTCTGGAATGTTGCACCCGAGTACCAGGGGACGAGAACTGAGACATATTTGAACATGTCTCCCGATCACACGGTAGATCATACTCTGGGTTCCACATGCATGTTTTAGCTGAAGGAAGAATCCCTTAAACCTGGAGAGTTGAGACCCGTGGAATGGGTACCATGCAATATGACTTCAAAGGGTCTTCATTTGCTCACTGAACCTCTCCAATCCTATCACTGCTGCGTTTATGCCCCAGTACACACGCTTGATTCTCTTTCGGAGACATAGCAAACCATAGGTTTTAAGATACTCACTAGTCAGGTACAATCTTAGGCATTTAATATGAGGTGTTGAGTCCATTTCGTTGAGCAAGGTGTAGCTCTTGTCTATTCCATATTTGGCTTAAGGAACTTTATCTGTGCTCATTTCAATCTCTGGTTTTAGGCAGCACCCCAACTCACCTTTCCCCTTAGCAAGCATAAGTTGGTTTTCTAAATTTGAGACCCTGTTCTGTTTTGTAATTCAGTTCCTGTGTAGCCAAGTTTACATTCCGTATATTAGTGATATCTTATGATGTTTCTTTTTCTGTGTGACTTATTTCAGTTAGAATCATCATACCTGAATCCACTCATTATGCTGCTACGGGCCTGATGACATAGATTTCATTGCTGAGTGATATTGCATTGTACGTAAGTACCACAACTTCTTTATCCATTACTCACTTTCTGCGATATTGAACTTGTACCGTAAACGAGGTTCTTGTAAACAGAGCCGTCCCAAACTTTGGGGTGGCTGTGTCTTTTTGATTTTAATTTCCCTAAGCTATAGGACCATAAGTGGAAGTGCCCTAGGCTCTGTTGCTTTGTTTTTTAGATGTTTCAGAAAACACCATACACTTCTCCCGAGTGGCTGTTGGCAATTTACATCCCGCCCATCAGCATAACAAGGCTCCCAGTTCTCCATGGCCTGTCCTGCCTTCTGGATTTTACACTTTTTTCAGATGGCCCTTTTGACCGGGGGGAAGTGAGACTTCATTGTAGTGCAGATTTCCTTTGCAAGCTTGCTTGGTTGGCCAAAAAGGGCGTATGCGTTTTTTCCTGAATATATTCAGGAAAAAACGCATACGCCCTTTTTGGCCAAGTGCATCATTGTGGACGTTCTGCCTCTTTTCCTATGCTTTAACTGCAATTCCAGTCTACCTCCTGAAATCGGTTTCCTGCAATTCTGCCCCGCTTTCAAGTCCTCTTGGCAGCCTTACTTCAGTATATTTTTGGACGATAGCTGTCATTTATAACTCTGCAGGTTTGTGAATTACAGTGCCCCTGAGCTCCTTTCTTCAACTCGCTTTCTTGTGAGATGGTCGCAACACCGCATGATTGCTTCAGGCCCTAATCTGGTTCCGGCACTGCACGCTGAGCCTTTGGTTAATTCCTCTTCCTGGTGGGAAATGAGAGTTAAATTTGCCCGTCCAGACACCTCCAGCTAGTCTCTCATTGGTTCTCCCTATTCCTGTTCATCTTCCGCAGAAATTGCAAACTGGGCCAAACAGGAGGTTAAAGGCACTGACTCTCCAAGTCGGGAGAGTGTTAGTAAAGCGTCTGGAATGTTGCACCCGAGTACCAGGGGACGAGAACTGAGACATATTTGAACACGTCTCCCGATCGCACGGTGGATCATACTCTGGGTTCCACATGCATGTTTTAGCTGAAGGAAGAATCCCTTAAACCTGGAGAGTTGAGACCCGTGGAATGGGTACCATGCAATATGACTTCAAAGGGTCTTCATTTGCTCACCGAACCTCTCCAATCCTATCACTGCTGCGTTTATGCCCCTGTACACATGCTTGATTCTCTTTCGGAGACATAGCAATCCATAGGTTTTAAGATACTTACTAGTCAGGTACATTCTTAGGCGTTTAATATGGGGTGTTGAGTCCATTTCGTTGAGCAAGGAGTAGCTCTTGTCTATTCCATATTTGGCTTAAGGAACTTTATCTGTGTTCATTTCAATCTCTGGTTTTAGGCAGCACCCCAACTCACCTTTACCCTTAGCAAGCATAAGTTGGTTTTCTAAATTTGAGACCCTGTTCTGTTTTGTAATTCAGTTCCTGTGTAGCCAAGTTTACATTCCGTGTATTAGTGATATCTTATGATGTTTCTTTTTCTGTGTGACTTATTTCAGTTAGAATCATCATACCTGAATCCACTCATTATGCTGCTACGGGCCTGATGACATAGATTTCATTGCTGAGTGATATTGCATTGTACGTAAGTACCACAACTTCTTTATCCATTACTCACTTTCTGCAATATTGAACTTGTACCGTAAACGAGGTTCTTGTAAACAGAGCCGTCCCAAACTTTGGGGTGGCTGTGTCTTTTTGATTTTAATTTCCCTAAGCTATAGGACCATAAGTGGAAGTGGTCTTGGCTCTGTTGCCTTGGTTTTTAGATGTTTCAGGAAACACCATACACGTCTCCCGAGTGGCTGTTGGCAATTTACATCCCGCCCATCAGCATAACAAGGCTCCCAGTTCTCCATGGCCTGTCCTGCCTTCTGGATTTTACACTTTTTTCAGATGGCCCTTTTGACCGGGGGGAAGTGAGACTTCATTGTAGTGCAGATTTCCTTTGCAAGCTTGCTTGGTTGGCCAAAAAGGGCGTATGAGTTTTTTCCTGAATATATTCAGGAAAAAACGCATACGCCCTTTTTGGCCAAGTGCATCATTGTGGACGTTCTGCCTCTTTTCCTATGCTTTAACTGCAATTCCAGTCTACCTCCTGAAATCGGTTTCTTGCAATTCTGCCCCGCTTTCAAGTCCTCTTGGCAGCCTTACTTCAGTATATTTTTGGACGATAGCTGTCATTTATAACTCTGCAGGTTTGTGAATTACAGTGCCCCTGAGCTCCTTTCTTCAACTCGCTTTCTTGTGAGCTGGCCGCAACACCGCAGGATTGCTTCAGGCCCTAATCTGGTTCCGGCACGGCACGCTGAGCCTTTGGTTAATTCCTCTTCCTGGTGGGAAATGAGAGTTAAATTTGCCCGTCCAGACACCTCCAGCTAGTCTCTCATTGGTTCTCCCTATTCCTGTTCATCTTCCGCAGAATTTGCAAACTGGGCCAAAGAGGAGGTTAAAGGCACTGACTCTCCAAGTCAGGAGAGTGTTAGTAAAGCGTCTGGAATGTTGCACCCGAGTACCAGGGGACGAGAACTGAGACATATTTGAACATGTCTCCCGATCACACGGTAGATCATACTCTGGGTTCCACATGCATGTTTTAGCTGAAGGAAGAATCCCTTAAACCTGGAGAGTTGAGACCCGTGGAATGGGTACCATGCAATATGACTTCAAAGGGTCTTCATTTGCTCACTGAACCTCTCCAATCCTATCACTGCTGCGTTTATGCCCCAGTACACACGCTTGATTCTCTTTCGGAGACATAGCAAACCATAGGTTTTAAGATACTCACTAGTCAGGTACAATCTTAGGCATTTAATATGAGGTGTTGAGTCCATTTCGTTGAGCAAGGTGTAGCTCTTGTCTATTCCATATTTGGCTTAAGGAACTTTATCTGTGCTCATTTCAATCTCTGGTTTTAGGCAGCACCCCAACTCACCTTTCCCCTTAGCAAGCATAAGTTGGTTTTCTAAATTTGAGACCCTGTTCTGTTTTGTAATTCAGTTCCTGTGTAGCCAAGTTTACATTCCGTATATTAGTGATATCTTATGATGTTTCTTTTTCTGTGTGACTTATTTCAGTTAGAATCATCATACCTGAATCCACTCATTATGCTGCTACGGGCCTGATGACATAGATTTCATTGCTGAGTGATATTGCATTGTACGTAAGTACCACAACTTCTTTATCCATTACTCACTTTCTGCGATATTGAACTTGTACCGTAAACGAGGTTCTTGTAAACAGAGCCGTCCCAAACTTTGGGGTGGCTGTGTCTTTTTGATTTTAATTTCCCTAAGCTATAGGACCATAAGTGGAAGTGCCCTAGGCTCTGTTGCTTTGTTTTTTAGATGTTTCAGAAAACACCATACACTTCTCCCGAGTGGCTGTTGGCAATTTACATCCCGCCCATCAGCATAACAAGGCTCCCAGTTCTCCATGGCCTGTCCTGCCTTCTGGATTTTACACTTTTTTCAGATGGCCCTTTTGACCGGGGGGAAGTGAGACTTCATTGTAGTGCAGATTTCCTTTGCAAGCTTGCTTGGTTGGCCAAAAAGGGCGTATGCGTTTTTTCCTGAATATATTCAGGAAAAAACGCATACGCCCTTTTTGGCCAAGTGCATCATTGTGGACGTTCTGCCTCTTTTCCTATGCTTTAACTGCAATTCCAGTCTACCTCCTGAAATCGGTTTCCTGCAATTCTGCCCCGCTTTCAAGTCCTCTTGGCAGCCTTACTTCAGTATATTTTTGGACGATAGCTGTCATTTATAACTCTGCAGGTTTGTGAATTACAGTGCCCCTGAGCTCCTTTCTTCAACTCGCTTTCTTGTGAGATGGTCGCAACACCGCATGATTGCTTCAGGCCCTAATCTGGTTCCGGCACTGCACGCTGAGCCTTTGGTTAATTCCTCTTCCTGGTGGGAAATGAGAGTTAAATTTGCCCGTCCAGACACCTCCAGCTAGTCTCTCATTGGTTCTCCCTATTCCTGTTAATCTTCCGTAGAAATTGCAAACTGGGCCAAACAGGAGGTTAAAGGCACTGACTCTCCAAGTCGGGAGAGTGTTAGTAAAGCGTCTGGAATGTTGCACCCGAGTACCAGGGGACGAGAACTGAGACATATTTGAACACGTCTCCCGATCGCACGGTGGATCATACTCTGGGTTCCACATGCATGTTTTAGCTGAAGGAAGAATCCCTTAAACCTGGAGAGTTGAGACCCGTGGAATGGGTACCATGCAATATGACTTCAAAGGGTCTTCATTTGCTCACCGAACCTCTCCAATCCTATCACTGCTGCGTTTATGCCCCTGTACACACGCTTGATTCTCTTTCGGAGACATAGCAATCCATAGGTTTTAAGATACTTACTAGTCAGGTACATTCTTAGGCGTTTAATATGGGGTGTTGAGTCCATTTCGTTGAGCAAGGAGTAGCTCTTGTCTATTCCATATTTGGCTTAAGGAACTTTATCTGTGTTCATTTCAATCTCTGGTTTTAGGCAGCACCCCAACTCACCTTTCCCCTTAGCAAGCATAAGTTGGTTTTCTAAATTTGAGACCCTGTTCTGTTTTGTAATTCAGTTCCTGTGTAGCCAAGTTTACATTCCGTGTATTAGTGATATCTTATGATGTTTCTTTTTCTGTGTGACTTATTTCAGTTAGAATCATCATACCTGAATCCCCTCATTATGCTGCTACGGGCCTGATGACATAGATTTCATTGCTGAGTGATATTGCATTGTACGTAAGTACCACAACTTCTTTATCCATTACTCACTTTCTGCGATATTGAACTTGTACCGTAAACGAGGTTCTTGTAAACAGAGCCGTCCCAAACTTTGGGGTGGCTGTGTCTTTTTGATTTTAATTTCCCTAAGCTATAGGACCATAAGTGGAAGTGCCCTTGGCTCTGTTGCCTTGGTTTTTAGATGTTTCAGGAAACACCATACACTTCTCCCGAGTGGCTGTTGGCAATTTACATCCCGCCCATCAGCATAACAAGGCTCCCAGTTCTCCATGGCCTGTCCTGCCTTCTGGATTTTACACTTTTTTCAGATGGCCCTTTTGACCGGGGGGAAGTGAGACTTCATTGTAGTGCAGATTTCCTTTGCAAGCTTGCTTGGTTGGCCAAAAAGGGCGTATGCGTTTTTTCCTGAATATATTCAGGAAAAAACGCATACGCCCTTTTTGGCCAAGTGCATCATTGTGGACGTTCTGCCTCTTTTCCTATGCTTTAACTGCAATTCCAGTCTACCTCCTGAAATCGGTTTCTTGCAATTCTGCCCCGCTTTCAAGTCCTCTTGGCAGCCTTACTTCAGTATATTTTTGGACGATAGCTGTCATTTATAACTCTGCAGGTTTGTGAATTACAGTGCCCCTGAGCTCCTTTCTTCAACTCGCTTTCTTGTGAACTGGCCGCAACACTGCAGGATTGCTTCAGGCCCTAATCTGGTTCCGGCACGGCACGCTGAGCCTTTGGTTAATTCCTCTTCCTGGTGGGAAATGAGAGTTAAATTTGCCCGTCCAGACACCTCCAGCTAGTCTCTCATTGGTTCTCCCTATTCCTGTTCATCTTCCGCAGAAATTGCAAACTGGGCCAAACAGGAGGTTAAAGGCACTGAATCTTCAAGTCGGGAGAGTGTTAGTAAAGCGTCTGGAATGTTGCACCCGAGTACCAGGGGACGAGAACTGAGACATATTTGAACACGTCTCCCGATCGCACGGTGGATCATACTCTGGGTTCCACATGCATGTTTTAGCTGAAGGAAGAATCCCTTAAACCTGGAGAGTTGAGACCCGTGGAATGGGTACCATGCAATATGACTTCAAAGGGTCTTCATTTGCTCACCGAACCTCTCCAATCCTATCACTGCTGCGTTTATGCCCCTGTACACACGCTTGATTCTCTTTCGGAGACATAGCAATCTGTAGGTTTTAAGATACTTACTAGTCAGGTACATTCTTAGGCGTTTAATATGAGGTGTTGCGTCCATTTCGTTGAGCAAGGTGTAGCTCTTGTCTATTACATATTTGGCTTAAGGAACTTTATCTGTGCTCATTTCAATCTCTGGTTTTAGGCAGCACCCCAACTCACCTTTCCCCTTAGCAAGCATAAGTTGGTTTTCTAAATTTGAGACCCTGTTCTGTTTTGTATTTCAGTTCCTGTGTAGCCAAGTTTACATTCCGTGTATTAGTGATATCTTATGATGTTTCTTTTTCTGTGTGACTTATTTCAGTTAGAATCATCATACCTGAATCCACTCATTATGCTGCTACGGGCCTGATGACATAGATTTCATTGCTGAGTGATATTGCATTGTACGTAAGTACCACAACTTCTTTATCCATTACTCACTTTCTGCGATATTGAACTTGTACCGTAAACGAGGTTCTTGTAAACAGAGCCGTCCCAAACTTTGGGGTGGCTGTGTCTTTTTGATTTTAATTTCCCTAAGTTATAGGACCATAAGTGGAAGTGCCCTAGGCTCTGTTGCTTTGGTTTTTAGATGTTTCAGGAAACACCATACACTTCTCCCGAGTGGCTGTTGGCAATTTACATCCCGCCCATCAGCATAACAAGGCTCCCAGTTCTCCATGGCCTGTCCTGCCTTCTGGATTTTACACTTTTTTCAGATGGCCCTTTTGACCGGGGGGAAGTGAGACTTCATTGTAGTGCAGATTTCCTTTGCAAGCTTGCTTGGTTGGCCAAAAAGGGCGTATGCGTTTTTTCCTGAATATATTCAGGAAAAAACGCATACGCCCTTTTTGGCCAAGTGCATCATTGTGGACGTTCTGCCTCTTTTCCTATGCTTTAACTGCAATTCCAGTCTACCTCCTGAAATCGGTTTCCTGCAATTCTGCCCCGCTTTCAAGTCCTCTTGGCAGCCTTACTTCAGTATATTTTTGGACGAGAGCTGTCATTTATAACTCTGCAGGTTTGTGAATTACAGTGCCCCTGAGCTCCTTTCTTCAACTCGCTTTCTTGTGAGATGGTCGCAACACCGCAGGATTGCTTCAGGCCCTAATCTGGTTCCGGCACGGCACGCTGAGCCTTTGGTTAATTCCTCTTCCTGGTGGGAAATGAGAGTTAAATTTGCCCGTCCAGACACCTCCAGCTAGTCTCTCATTGGTTCTCCCTATTCCTGTTCATCTTCCGCAGAAATTGCAAACTGGGCCAAACAGGAGGTTAAAGGCACTGACTCTCCAAGTCGGGAGAGTGTTAGTAAAGCGTCTGGAATGTTGCACCCGAGTACCAGGGGACGAGAACTGAGACATATTTGAACACGTCTCCCGATCGCACGGTGGATCATACTCTGGGTTCCACATGCATGTTTTAGCTGAAGGAAGAATCCGTTAAACCTGGAGAGTTGAGACCCGTGGAATGGGTACCATGCAATATGACTTCAAAGGGTCTTCATTTGCTCACCGAACCTCTCCAATCCTATCACTGCTGCGTTTATGCCCCTGTACACACGCTTGATTCTCTTTCGGAGACATAGCAATCCATAGGTTTTAAGATACTTACTAGTCAGGTACATTCTTAGGCGTTTAATATGGGGTGTTGAGTCCATTTCGTTGAGCAAGGAGTAGCTCTTGTCTATTCCATATTTGGCTTAAGGAACTTTATCTGTGTTCATTTCAATCTCTGGTTTTAGGCAGCACCCCAACTCACCTTTACCCTTAGCAAGCATAAGTTGGTTTTCTAAATTTGAGACCCTGTTCTGTTTTGTAATTCACTTCCTGTGTATTCAAGTTTACATTCCGTGTATTAGTGATATCTTATGATGTTTCTTTTTCTGTGTGACTTATTTCAGTTAGAATCATCATACCTGAATCCACTCATTATGCTGCTACGGGCCTGATGACATAGATTTCATTGCTGAGTGATATTGCATTGTACGTAAGTACCACAACTTCTTTATCCATTACTCACTTTCTGCGATATTGAACTTGTACCGTAAACGAGGTTCTTGTAAACAGAGCCGTCCCAAACTTTGGGGTGGCTGTGTCTTTTTGATTTTAATTTCCCTAAGCTATAGGACCATAAGTGGAAGTGCCCTAGGCTCTGTTGCTTTGTTTTTTAGATGTTTCAGGAAACACCATACACTTCTCCCGAGTGGCTGTTGGCAATTTACATCCCGCCCATCAGCATAACAAGGCTCCCAGTTCTCCATGGCCTGTCCTGCCTTCTGGATTTTACACTTTTTTCAGATGGCCCTTTTGACCGGGGGGAAGTGAGACTTCATTGTAGTGCAGATTTCCTTTGCAAGCTTGCTTGGTTGGCCAAAAAGGGCGTATGCGTTTTTTCCTGAATATATTCAGGAAAAAACGCATACGCCCTTTTTGGCCAAGTGCATCATTGTGGACGTTCTGCCTCTTTTCCTATGCTTTAACTGCAATTCCAGTCTACTTCCTGAAATCGGTTTCTTGCAATTCTGCCCCGCTTTCAAGTCCTCTTGGCAGCCTTACTTCAGTATATTTTTGGACGATAGCTGTCATTTATAACTCTGCAGGTTTGTGAATTACAGTGCCCCTGAGCTCCTTTCTTCAACTCGCTTTCTTGTGAGATGGTCGCAACACCGCAGGATTGCTTCAGGCCCTAATCTGGTTCCGGCACGGCACGCTGAGCCTTTGGTTAATTCCTCTTCCTGGTGGGAAATGAGAGTTAAATTTGCCCGTCCAGACACCTCCAGCTAGTCTCTCATTGGTTCTCCCTATTCCTGTTAATCTTCCGCAGAAATTGCAAACTGGGCCAAACAGAAGGTTAAAGGCACTGACTCTCCAAGTCGGGAGAGTGTTAGTAAAGCGTCTGGAATGTTGCACCTGAGTACCAGGGGACGAGAACTGAGACATATTTGAACACGTCTCCCGATCGCACGGTGGATCATACTCTGGGTTCCACGTGCATGTTTTAGCTGAAGGAAGAATCCCTTAAACCTGGAGAGTTGAGACCCGTGGAATGGGTACCATGCAATATGACTTCAAACGGTCTTCATTTGCTCACCGAACCTCTCCAATCCTATCACTTCTGCGTTTATGCCCCTGTACACACGCTTGATTCTCTTTCGGAGACATAGCAATCCATAGGTTTTAAGATACTTACTAGTCAGGTACATTCTTAGGCGTTTAATATGGGGTGTTGAGTCCATTTCGTTGAGCAAGGAGTAGCTCTTGTCTATTCCATATTTGGCTTAAGGAACTTTATCTGTGTTCATTTCAATCTCTGGTTTTAGGCAGCACCCCAACTCACCTTTCCCCTTAGCAAGCATAAGTTGGTTTTCTAAATTTGAGACCCTGTTCTGTTTTGTAATTCAGTTCCTGTGTAGCCAAGTTTACATTCCGTGTATTAGTGATATCTTATGATGTTTCTTTTTATGTGTGACTTATTTCAGTTAGAATCATCATACCTGAATCCCCTCATTATGCTGCTACGGGCCTGATGACATAGATTTCATTGCTGAGTGATATTGCATTGTACATAAGTACCACAACTTCTTTATCCATTACTCACTTTCTGCGATATTGAACTTGTACCGTAAACGAGGTTCTTGTAAACAGAGCCGTCCCAAACTTTTGGGTGGCTGTGTCTTTTTGATTTTAATTTCCCTAAGCTATAGGACCATAAGTGGAAGTGTCCTAGGCTCTGTTGCTTTGTTTTTTAGATGTTTCAGGAAACACCATACACTTCTCCCGAGTGGCTGTTGGCAATTTACATCCCGCCCATCAGCATAACAAGGCTCCCAGTTCTCCATGGCCTGTCCTGCCTTCTGGATTTTACACTTTTTTCAGATGGCCCTTTTGACCGGGGGGAAGTGAGACTTCATTGTAGTGCAGATTTCCTTTGCAAGCTTGCTTGGTTGGCCAAAAAGGGCGTATGCGTTTTTTCCTGAATATATTCAGGAAAAAACGCATACGCCCTTTTTGGCCAAGTGCATCATTGTGGACGTTCTGCCTCTTTTCCTATGCTTTAACTGCAATTCCAGTCTACTTCCTGAAATCGGTTTCTTGCAATTCTGCCCCGCTTTCAAGTCCTCTTGGCAGCCTTACTTCAGTATATTTTTGGACGATAGCTGTCATTTATAACTCTGCAGGTTTGTGAATTACAGTGCCCCTGAGCTCCTTTCTTCAACTCGCTTTCTTGTGAGCTGGCCGCAACACCGCAGGATTGCTTCAGGCCCTAATCTGGTTCCGGCACGGCACGCTGAGCCTTTGGTTAATTCCTCTTCCTGGTGGGAAATGAGAGTTAAATTTGCCCGTCCAGACACCTCCAGCTAGTCTCTCATTGGTTCTCCCTATTCCTGTTCATCTTCCACAGAAATTGCAAACTGGGCCAAACAGGAGGTTAAAGGCACTGACTCTCCAAGTCGGGAGAGTGTTAGTAAAGCGTCTGGAATGTTGCACCCGAGTACCAGGGGACGAGAACTGAGACATATTTGAACACGTCTCCCGATCACACGGTTGATCATACTCTGGGTTCCACATGCATGTTTTAGCTGAAGGAAGAATCCCTTAAACCTGGAGAGTTGAGACCCGTGGAATGGGTACCATGCAATATGACTTCAAAGGGTCTTCATTTGCTCACTGAACCTCTCCAATCCTATCACTGCTGCGTTTATGCCCCAGTACACACGCTTGATTCTCTTTCGGAGACATAGCAATCCATAGCGTTTAAGATAGTTACTAGTCAGGTACATTCTTAGGCCTTTAATATGGGGTGTTGAGTCCATTTCGTTGAGCAAGGAGTAGCTCTTATCTATTACATATTTGGCTTAAGGAAATTTATCTGTGCTCATTTCAATCTCTGGTTTTAGGCAGCACCCCAACTCACCTTTCCCCTTAGCAAGCATAAGTTGGTTTTCTAAATTTGAGACCCTGTTCTGTTTTGTAATTCAGTTCCTGTGTAGCCAAGTTTACATTCCGTGTATTAGTGATATCTTATGATGTTTCTTTTTATGTGTGACTTATTTCAGTTAGAATCATCATACCTGAATCCCCTCATTATGCTGCTACGGGCCTGATGACATAGATTTCATTGCTGAGTGATATTGCATTGTACATAAGTACCACAACTTCTTTATCCATTACTCACTTTCTGCGATATTGAACTTGTACCGTAAACGAGGTTCTTGTAAACAGAGCCGTCCCAAACTTTTGGGTGGCTGTGTCTTTTTGATTTTAATTTCCCTAAGCTATAGGACCATAAGTGGAAGTGTCCTAGGCTCTGTTGCTTTGTTTTTTAGATGTTTCAGGAAACACCATACACTTCTCCCGAGTGGCTGTTGGCAATTTACATCCCGCCCATCAGCATAACAAGGCTCCCAGTTCTCCATGGCCTGTCCTGCCTTCTGGATTTTACACTTTTTTCAGATGGCCCTTTTGACCGGGGGGAAGTGAGACTTCATTGTAGTGCAGATTTCCTTTGCAAGCTTGCTTGGTTGGCCAAAAAGGGCGTATGCGTTTTTTCCTGAATATATTCAGGAAAAAACTCATACGCCCTTTTTGGCCAAGTGCATCATTGTGGACGTTCTGCCTCTTTTCCTATGCTTTAACTGCAATTCCAGTCTACTTCCTGAAATCGGTTTCTTGCAATTCTGCCCCGCATTCAAGTCCTCTTGGCAGCCTTACTTCAGTATATTTTTGGACGATAGCTGTCATTTATAACTCTGCAGGTTTGTGAATTACAGTGCCCCTGAGCTCCTTTCTTCAACTCGCTTTCTTGTGAGCTGGCCGCAACACCGCAGGATTGCTTCAGGCCCTAATCTGGTTCCGGCACGGCACGCTGAGCCTTTGGTTAATTCCTCTTCCTGGTGGGAAATGAGAGTTAAATTTGCCCGTCCAGACACCTCCAGCTAGTCTCTCATTGGTTCTCCCTATTCCTGTTCATCTTCCACAGAAATTGCAAACTGGGCCAAACAGGAGGTTAAAGGCACTGACTCTCCAAGTCGGGAGAGTGTTAGTAAAGCGTCTGGAATGTTGCACCCGAGTACCAGGGGACGAGAACTGAGACATATTTGAACACGTCTCCCGATCACACGGTTGATCATACTCTGGGTTCCACATGCATGTTTTAGCTGAAGGAAGAATCCCTTAAACCTGGAGAGTTGAGACCCGTGGAATGGGTACCATGCAATATGACTTCAAAGGGTCTTCATTTGCTCACTGAACCTCTCCAATCCTATCACTGCTGCGTTTATGCCCCAGTACACACGCTTGATTCTCTTTTGGAGACATAGCAATCCATAGCGTTTAAGATAGTTACTAGTCAGGTACATTCTTAGGCCTTTAATATGGGGTGTTGAGTCCATTTCGTTGAGCAAGGAGTAGCTCTTGTCTATTCTATATTTGGCTTAAGGAACCTTATCAGTGCTCATTTCAATCTCTGGTTTTAGGCAGCACCCCAACTCACCTTTCTCCTTAGCAAGAATAAGTTGGTTTTCTAAATTTGAGACCCTGTTCTGTTTTGTAATTCAGTTCCTGTGTAGCCAAGTTTACATTCCGTGTATTAGTGATAACTTATGATGTTTCTTTTTCTGTGTGACTTATTTCAGTTAGAATCATCATACCTGAATCCACTCATTATGCTGCTATGGGCCTGATGAGATAGCCTTCATTGCTGAGTGATATTGCATTGTACGTAAGTACCACAACTTCTTTATCCATTACTCACTTTCTGCGATATTGAACTTGTACCGTAAACGAGGTTCTTGTAAACAGAGCCGTCCCAAACTTTGGGGTGGCTGTGTCTTTTTGATTTTAATTTCCCTAAGCTATAGGACCATAAGTGGAAGTGCCCTAGGCTCTGTTGCTTTGTTTTTTAGATGTTTCAGGAAACACCATACACTTCTCCCGAGTGGCTGTTGGCAATTTACATCCCGCCCATCAGCATAACAAGGCTCCCAGTTCTCCATGGCCTGTCCTGCCTTCTGGATTTTACACTTTTTTCAGATGGCCCTTTTGACCGGGGGGAAGTGAGACTTCATTGTAGTGCAGATTTCCTTTGCAAGCATGCTTGGTTGGCCAAAAAGGGCGTATGCGTTTTTTCCTGAATATATTCAGGAAAAAACGCATACGCCCTTTTTGGCCAAGTGCATCATTGTGGACGTTCTGCCTCTTTTCCTATGCTTTAACTGCAATTCCAGTCTACCTCCTGAAATCGGTTTCCTGCAATTCTGCCCCGCTTTCAAGTCCTCTTGGCAGCCTTACTTCAGTATATTTTTGGACGATAGCTGTCATTTATAACTCTGCAGGTTTGTGAATTACAGTGCCCCTGAGCTCCTTTCTTCAACTCGCTTTCTTGTGAGATGGTCGCAACACCGCAGGATTGCTTCAGGCCCTAATCTGGTTCCGGCACGGCACGCTGAGCCTTTGGTTAATTCCTCTTCCTGGTGGGAAATGAGAGTTAAATTTGCCCGTCCAGACACCTCCAGCTAGTCTCTCATTGGTTCTCCCTATTCCTGTTCATCTTCCGCAGAAATTGCAAACTGGGCCAAACAGGAGGTTAAAGGCACTGACTCTCCAAGTCGGGAGAGTGTTAGTAAAGCGTCTGGAATGTTGCACCCGAGTACCAGGGGACGAGAACTGAGACATATTTGAACACGTCTCCCGATCGCACGGTGGATCATACTCTGGGTTCCACATGCATGTTTTAGCTGAAGGAAGAATCCCTTAAACCTGGAGAGTTGAGACCCGTGGAATGGGTACCATGCAATATGACTTCAAAGGGTCTTCATTTGCTCACCGAACCTCTCCAATCCTATCACTGCTGCGTTTATGCCCCTGTACACATGCTTGATTCTCTTTCGGAGACATAGCAATCCATAGGTTTTAAGATACTTACTAGTCAGGTACATTCTTAGGCGTTTAATATGGGGTGTTGAGTCCATTTCGTTGAGCAAGGAGTAGCTCTTGTCTATTCCATATTTGGCTTAAGGAACTTTATCTGTGTTCATTTCAATCTCTGGTTTTAGGCAGCACCCCAACTCACCTTTACCCTTAGCAAGCATAAGTTGGTTTTCTAAATTTGAGACCCTGTTCTGTTTTGTAATTCAGTTCCTGTGTAGCCAAGTTTACATTCCGTGTATTAGTGATATCTTATGATGTTTCTTTTTCTGTGTGACTTATTTCAGTTAGAATCATCATACCTGAATCCACTCATTATGCTGCTACGGGCCTGATGACATAGATTTCATTGCTGAGTGATATTGCATTGTACGTAAGTACCACAACTTCTTTATCCATTACTCACTTTCTGCAATATTGAACTTGTACCGTAAACGAGGTTCTTGTAAACAGAGCCGTCCCAAACTTTGGGGTGGCTGTGTCTTTTTGATTTTAATTTCCCTAAGCTATAGGACCATAAGTGGAAGTGGTCTTGGCTCTGTTGCCTTGGTTTTTAGATGTTTCAGGAAACACCATACACGTCTCCCGAGTGGCTGTTGGCAATTTACATCCCGCCCATCAGCATAACAAGGCTCCCAGTTCTCCATGGCCTGTCCTGCCTTCTGGATTTTACACTTTTTTCAGATGGCCCTTTTGACCGGGGGGAAGTGAGACTTCATTGTAGTGCAGATTTCCTTTGCAAGCTTGCTTGGTTGGCCAAAAAGGGCGTATGCGTTTTTTCCTGAATATATTCAGGAAAAAACGCATACGCCCTTTTTGGCCAAGTGCATCATTGTGGACGTTCTGCCTCTTTTCCTATGCTTTAACTGCAATTCCAGTCTACCTCCTGAAATCGGTTTCTTGCAATTCTGCCCCGCTTTCAAGTCCTCTTGGCAGCCTTACTTCAGTATATTTTTGGACGATAGCTGTCATTTATAACTCTGCAGGTTTGTGAATTACAGTGCCCCTGAGCTCCTTTCTTCAACTCGCTTTCTTGTGAGCTGGCCGCAACACCGCAGGATTGCTTCAGGCCCTAATCTGGTTCCGGCACGGCACGCTGAGCCTTTGGTTAATTCCTCTTCCTGGTGGGAAATGAGAGTTAAATTTGCCCGTCCAGACACCTCCAGCTAGTCTCTCATTGGTTCTCCCTATTCCTGTTCATCTTCCGCAGAAATTGCAAACTGGGCCAAACAGGAGGTTAAAGGCACTGAATCTTCAAGTCGGGAGAGTGTTAGTAAAGCGTCTGGAATGTTGCACCCGAGTACCAGGGGACGACAACTGAGACATATTTGAACACGTCTCCCGATCACACGGTGGATCATACTCTGGGTTCCACATGCATGTTTTAGCTGAAGGAAGAATCCCTTAAACCTGGAGAGTTGAGACCCGTGGAATGGGTACCATGCAATATGACTTCAAAGGGTCTTCATTTGCTCACCGAACCTCTCCAATCCTATCACTGCTGCGTTTATGCCCCTGTACACACGCTTGATTCTCTTTCGGAGACATAGCAATCCATAGGTTTTAAGATACTTACTAGTCAGGTACATTCTTAGGCGTTTAATATGGGGTGTTGAGTCCATTTCGTTGAGCAAGGAGTAGCTCTTGTCTATTCTATATTTGGCTTAAGGAACTTTATCTGTGTTCATTTCAATCTCTGGTTTTAGGCAGCACCCCAACTCACCTTTACCCTTAGCAAGCATAAGTTGGTTTTCTAAATTTGAGACCCTGTTCTGTTTTGTAATTCACTTCCTGGGTAGCCAAGTTTACATTCCGTGTATTAGTGATATCTTATGATGTTTCTTTTTCTGTGTGACTTATTTCAGTTAGAATCATCATACCTGAATCCACTCATTATGCTGCTACGGGCCTGATGACATAGATTTCATTGCTGAATGATTTTGCATTTTACGTAAGTACCACAACTTCTTTATCCATTACTCACTTTCTGCGATATTGAACTTGTACCGTAAACGAGGTTCTTGTAAACAGAGCCGTCCCAAACTTTGGGGTGGCTGTGTCTTTTTGATTTTAATTTCCCTAAGCTATAGGACCATAAGTGGAAGTGCCCTAGGCTCTGTTGCTTTGTTTTTTAGATGTTTCAGGAAACACCATACACTTCTCCCGAGTGGCTGTTGGCAATTTACATCCCGCCCATCAGCATAACAAGGCTCCCAGTTCTCCATGGCCTGTCCTGCCTTCTGGATTTTACACTTTTTTCAGATGGCCCTTTTGACCGGGGGGAAGTGAGACTTCATTGTAGTGCAGATTTCCTTTGCAAGCATGCTTGGTTGGCCAAAAAGGGCGTATGCGTTTTTTCCTGAATATATTCAGGAAAAAACGCATACGCCCTTTTTGGCCAAGTGCATCATTGTGGACGTTCTGCCTCTTTTCCTATGCTTTAACTGCAATTCCAGTCTACCTCCTGAAATCGGTTTCCTGCAATTCTGCCCCGCTTTCAAGTCCTCTTGGCAGCCTTACTTCAGTATATTTTTGGACGATAGCTGTCATTTGTAACTCTGCAGGTTTGTGAATTACAGTGCCCCTGAGCTCCTTTCTTCAACTCGCTTTCTTGTGAGCTGGCCGCAACACCGCAGGATTGCTTCAGGCCCTAATCTGGTTCCGGCACGGCACGCTGAGCCTTTGGTTAATTCCTCTTCCTGGTGGGAAATGAGAGTTAAATTTGCCCGTCCAGACACCTCCAGCTAGTCTCTCATTGGTTCTCCCTATTCCTGTTCATCTTCCACAGAAATTGCAAACTGGGCCAAACAGGAGGTTAAAGGCACTGACTCTCCAAGTCGGGAGAGTGTTAGTAAAGCGTCTGGAATGTTGCACCCGAGTACCAGGGGACGAGAACTGAGACATATTTGAACACGTCTCCCGATCGCACAGTGGATCATACTCTGGGTTCCACATGCATGTTTTAGCTGAAGGAAGAATCCCTTAAACCTGGAGAGTTGAGACCCGTGGAATGGGTACCATGCAATATGACTTCAAAGGGTCTTCATTTGCTCACCGAACCTCTCCAATCCTATCACTGCTGCGTTTATGCCCCTGTACACACGCTTGATTCTCTTTCGGAGACATAGCAATCCATAGGTTTTAAGATACTTACTAGTCAGGTACATTCTTAGGCGTTTAATATGGGGTGTTGAGTCCATTTCGTTGAGCAAGGAGTAGCTCTTGTCTATTCTATATTTGGCTTAAGGAACTTTATCTGTGTTCATTTCAATCTCTGGTTTTAGGTAGCACCCCAACTCACCTTTACCCTTAGCAAGCATAAGTTGGTTTTCTAAATTTGAGACCCTGTTCTGTTTTGTAATTCAGTTCCTGTGTAGCCAAGTTTACATTCCGTGTATTAGTGATATCTTATGATGTTTCTTTTTCTGTGTGACTTATTTCAGTTAGAATCATCATACCTGAATCCACTCATTATGCTGCTACGGGCCTGATGACATAGATTTCATTGCTGAGTGATATTGCATTGTACGTAAGTACCACAACTTCTTTATCCATTACTCACTTTCTGCAATATTGAACTTGTACCGTAAACGAGGTTCTTGTAAACACAGCCGTCCCAAACTTTGGGGTGGCTGTGTCTTTTTGATTTTAATTTCCCTAAGCTATAGGACCATAAGTGGAAGTGCCCTAGGCTCTGTTGCTTTGTTTTTTAGATGTTTCAGGAAACACCATACACTTCTCCCGAGTGGCTGTTGGCAATTTACATCCCGCCCATCAGCATAACAAGGCTCCCAGTTCTCCATGGCCTGTCCTGCCTTCTGGATTTTACACTTTTTTCAGATGGCCCTTTTGACAGGGGGGAAGTGAGACTTCATTGTAGTGCAGATTTCATTTGCAAGCATGCTTGGTTGGCCAAAAAGGGCGTATGCGTTTTTTCCTGAATATATTCAGGAAAAAACGCATACGCCCTTTTTGGCCAAGTGCATCATTGTGGACGTTCTGCCTCTTTTCCTATGCTTTAACTGCAATTCCAGTCTACCTCCTGAAATCGGTTTCCTGCAATTCTGCCCCGCTTTCAAGTCCTCTTGGCAGCCTTACTTCAGTATATTTTTGGACGATAGCTGTCATTTGTAACTCTGCAGGTTTGTGAATTACAGTGCCCCTGAGCTCCTTTCTTCAACTCGCTTTCTTGTGAGCTGGTCGCAACACCGCAGGATTGCTTCAGGCCCTAATCTGGTTCCGGCACGGCACGCTGAGCCTTTGGTTAATTCCTCTTCCTGGTGGGAAATGAGAGTTAAATTTGCCCGTCCAGACACCTCCAGCTAGTCTCTCATTGGTTCTCCCTATTCCTGTTCATCTTCCGCAGAAATTGCAAACTGGGCCAAACAGGAGGTTAAAGGCACTGACTCTCCAAGTCGGGAGAGTGTTAGTAAAGCGTCTGGAATGTTGCACCCGAGTACCAGGGGACGAGAACTGAGACATATTTGAACACGTCTCCCGATCGCACGGTGGATCATACTCTGGGTTCCACATGCATGTTTTAGCTGAAGGAAGAATCCCTTAAACCTGGAGAGTTGAGACCCGTGGAATGGATACCATGCAATATGACTTCAAAGGGTCTTCATTTGCTCACCGAACCTCTCCAATCCTATCACTGCTGCGTTTATGCCCCTGTACACACGCTTGATTCTCTTTCGAAGACATAGCAATCCATAGGTTTTAAGATACTTTCTAGTCAGGTACATTCTTAGGCATTTAATATGAGGTGTTGAGTCCATTTCGTTTAGCAAGGTGTAGCTCTTGTCTATTACATATTTGGCTTAAGGAACTTTATCTGTGCTCATTTCAATCTCTGGTTTTAGGCAGCACCCCAACTCACCTTTCCCCTTAGCAAGCATAAGTTGGTTTTCTAAATTTGAGACCCTGTTCTGTTTTGTATTTCAGTTCCTGTGTAGCCAAGTTTACATTCCGTGTATTAGTGATATCTTATGATGTTTCTTTTTCTGTGTGACTTATTTCAGTTAGAATCATCATACCTGAATCCCCTCATTATGCTGCTACGGGCCTGATGACATAGATTTCATTGCTGAGTGATATTGCATTGTACGTAAGTACCACAACTTCTTTATCCGTATTTCACTTTCTGCGATATTCAACTTGTACTGTAAACGAGGTTCTTGTAAACAGAGCCGTCCCAAACTTTGGGGTGGCTGTGTCTTTTTGATTTTAATTTCCCTAAGCTGTAGGACCATAAGTGGAAGTGCCCTAGGCTCTGTTGCTTTGTTTTTTAGATGTTTCAGGAAACACCATACACTTCTCCCGAGTGGCTGTTGGCAAATTACATCCCGCCCATCAGCATAACAAGGCTCCCAGTTCTCCATGGCCTGTCCTGCCTTCTGGATTTTACACTTTTTTCAGATGGCCCTTTTGACCGGGGGGAAGTGAGACTTCATTGTAGTGCAGATTTCCTTTGCAAGCTTGCTTGGTTGGCCAAAAAGGGCGTATGCGTTTCTTCCTGAATATATTCAGGAAAAAACGCATACGCCCTTTTTGGCCAAGTGCATCATTGTGGACGTTCTGCCTCTTTTCCTATGCTTTCACTGCAATTCCAGTCTACCTCCTGAAATCGGTTTCTTGCAATTCTGCCCCGCTTTCAAGTCCTCTTGGCAGCCTTACTTCAGTATATTTTTGGACGATGGCTGTCATTTATAACTCTGCAGGTTTGTGAATTACAGTGCCCCTGAGCTCCTTTCTTCAACTCGCTTTCTTGTGACCTGGCCGCAACACCGCAGGATTGCTTCAGGCCCTAATCCGGTTCCGGCACGGCACGCTGAGCCTTTGGTTAATTCCTCTTCCTGGTGGGAAATGAGAGTTAAATTTGCCCGTCCAGACACCTCCAGCTAGTCTCTCATTGGTTCTCCCTATTCCTGTTCATCTTCCGCAGAAATTGCAAACTGGGCCAAACAGGAGGTTAAAGGCACTGACTCTCCAAGTCGGGAGAGTGTTAGTAAAGCGTCTGGAATGTTGCACCCGAGTACCAGGGGACGAGAACTGAGACATATTTGAACACGTCTCCCGATCACACGGTGGATCATACTCTGGGTTCCACATGCATGTTTTAGCTGAAGGAAGAATCCCTTAAACCTGGAGAGTTGAGACCCGTGGAATGGGTACCATGCAATATGACTTCAAAGGGTCTTCATTTGCTCACCGAACCTCTCCAATCCTATCACTGCTGCGTTTATGCCCCTGTACACACGCTTGATTCTCTTTCGGAGACATAGCAATCCATAGGTTTTAAGATACTTACTAGTCAGGTACATTCTTAGGCGTTTAATATGGGGTGTTGAGTCCATTTCGTTGAGCAAGGAGTAGCTCTTGTCTATTCTATATTTGGCTTCAGGAACTTTATCTGTGCTCATTTCAATCTCTGGTTTTAGGCAGAACCCCAACTAACCTTTCTCCTTAGCAAGAATAAGTTGGTGTTCTAAATTTGAGACCCTGTTCTGTTTTGTAATTCAGTTCCTGTGTAGCCAAGTCTACATTCCGTGTATTAGTGATATCTTATGATGTTTCCTTTTCTGTGTGACTTATTTCAGTTAGAATCATCATACCTGAATCCACTCATTATGCTGCTATGGGCCTGATGAGATAGATTTCATTGCTGAGTGATATTGCATTGTACGTAAGTACCACAACTTC